>NC_089846.1:134984753-135239753 GCF_035609145.1 Eleutherodactylus coqui | reverse complement strand
TGTGTATTGCACTTCTGCAGGTTTGAATGGGTTATGTCTGGAAAATGTATCACTTTGTGTGTCATGTGACTGTGTTGTATATATGTGTTTGCAAGGTGCAATGCAGGAGAGTCTGAAGTCAAACGTCTGTAGTAGTCGGTAGTTGGTTGCAGTCAGTTAGAGAGATTGGAAGAAGCCGAGTGATCTCCTTGCACTTGGCCAGGGCCTAGTCTACCCAGGATGTGCTAAGCACTGAGTGAGAGAGGAGGACTGCTGTTTAGCTAAAGGAAAACACAAGTAACCTGTGAGTGTTGACCAGTAGAGAGTAAGAGAAAGAGAGAAAGTCACCGGTAGTGGGATCACACAGATAACTGGGACTGTGTATCGTCCGGAATACTCCGAGAATCCTCCCTGTCGCACCACTTTATTTTGTTATAGCTATGCCAAACTGTTGATGTAATTTGAAGTTATCAAGTTACAGTAAATGGACACTACCGCCCGTTCCTGGTTTTATCCAGAACGTTTTCCCTGTGTGTGGACTACTTTCTTCTATCGTTAAGATTCACTGCAGAGGATGGAATGGTGATGTCATGTTGACAATGAAGACTACAGGTAACCTCTGGTTACTTTTCCCTGCGACCTCACTTAGCACTAACCTGGTCGGGTCCCGAGCTACCCCCAGGGGAGGAGATGGTAGAGTCCCGTGACAAGGCCTTTATTTACCCCGCTATCTCCTCGGCTGTGAGCCTCCTTCTCGGACGCTGCAGATAGATGTGAGATAGATAGTAGATTGTACAATGATTTACATTATCAAGCACTTACAAAAAACGGTCTAGCAATTTTACTACATTGGGCAGAGCACCTGCAGAATAAGTGGGCGCTATACAAATAAAGTCAGTGTTAAATAGTATTGGGTGACAACTATACTACTGTAGCAAGTCTGCGCACCGCGCCAGGAAGTAGAGATAGATTGGAATTTCAGCATAAGTCATCTGCTAAATTCAAGGGTAATTGGTAACCCCCCGCAAAAGGTTTCCCTAAAATCTCAGCATCTTTAGGGGCAGCAGGGCTGTAATAACAGGGAGGGGACGTCTAGTGACTAATACTGGTTTAACACCGACTAGTAAACTGCAGGCCGCCAGTGGTGTTGCTGGACTGCGACAGCTTGATGCAGGCTCCATATATGAGGGACGCCTTCTCCTATATATTCAGCATCTATTCAGGACAGACGCTGTCGTTTTAATTGTCTTTTTTGTTCAGATATAAGTAAAGTTGATATATTAATGAAGTTTAGACTGATTTAACCATTTGAGGGCCCAGCCATTATTCATTTTTTCCTATTTGTTTCCCACTGCCCCCACTTTTAAAAAATCCTAACTCTTTCATTTTTCCTTCAACATCGCTGTTTAACCCCTTCATGACATGGCCTATTTTGGCGTTGAGGACCAAGCGATTTTTTGGTATTTTTCCATCTCCATTTTTCAAAAGCCATAACTTTTTTATTTTTCCATGGACGCGGCCATATGAGGGCTTGTTTTTTGCGTGGCGAACTGTAGTTTTTATCGATGCCAATTTTGGGTACATAGACTATATTGTAAATTTTTTTTTTTTTTTTAATGATAGCAGAGAGAGAAAACGCATCAATTCTGCCATAGATTTTTTTATTTTTTTTTTTACACCGTTAATCATGCAGCATAAATGAGACTTTCCATTTTTTCTGCAGACCGGTACGGTTACAACGATACCAAAATTCTAACATTTTTTTAAGGTTTTCCCACTTTTCTGCAATAAAAACCCTTTTTTTTTGGAAATCTTTTTTCTATTCTAAATTGCTGCATTCAAAGTCACGTAACTTTTTTATTTTTTGATGTACAGAGCTCTATGAGGGCTTATTTTTTGCGAGACGAGCTGTAGATTTTATTGGTACCATTTTAGCGTACATACGACTTTTTTGATCACTTTTATTGCGTTTTTAGTGAGGCAAAATGCTAAAAATGAGCATTTTGCCTCAGTTTTTTAGCTTTTTTTTTTAGCGTTTTTTTCGGTGCACAATCAAAAGCATGTGCAACTTATTGTACGCATCGTTACGGACGCGACAATACCAAATATGTGGGGTTTTATTTTTTTTTTACCTTTTTTTATGCTAATCTGAGAAAAAGCATAAAAAATGGTTTTTTTACTCTTTTTTTTTACATTTTTTTTAATTCATTTTTTAAATCTTTCTTTTTTTCACACTGTTTGTGTCCCTCTGAGGGACTTTAATCACTGCCCTGATGATCGCTGGTATAAGGCATTGCACAGCTACTGCTCTCCCATGCCTTATCGCTCATACAGCGATCTCAGGCATAGGCAATACAGGACGCCAGTGTCTGGCGTCCTGTTGCCATGGTGACAGGCCGGGCTCTCGCGATGACATCGCGAGTTCCGGCCGGAGACACAGAGGGAGCCGCGCTCCCGCTGTGAACTCTTCCCCTGCCGCGATCTACTTAGATCGCGGCAGGGAAGGGGTTAAAAGTGGCGGGCGCATCTCCGATGTCCCCCCGCTGCTGCAGCGAGACGCCGGCTGTGACTGACAGCCGGCTCCCGCTGCGGGATAGCGCTGGATCATATGTGATCCCGCGCTATCTCCAGGACGTAAGTTTACGCCCTGTTGCGGGAAGTACCCCGCTCCCAGGACGTAAACTTACGCCCTGCAGCGGGAATGGGTTAAGAACGATTTTGCAGGACTAGTTGTATTTTTGATTCGTAATATTTAGAGATGAGCGAGCGTACTCACTAAGGCCAATTAC
Organism: Eleutherodactylus coqui; assembly: GCF_035609145.1. Lineage (NCBI taxonomy): Eukaryota > Metazoa > Chordata > Amphibia > Anura > Eleutherodactylidae > Eleutherodactylus > Eleutherodactylus coqui. The sequence continues at coordinate 135,236,985 of NC_089846.1, read as the reverse complement.
TCGAGCGAGTATTGCCATTTTCGAGTACATGCCCGCTCGTGCCAAAAGATTCGGGGGCCGGCGGGGGTGAGCGGTAAGTTGTGGGAGTGAGCATGGTGGAGCGCGGGGGAGAGAGATCTCCCCCCGTTCCTCTCCGCTCTCCCCCGCCGGCCCCTGAATCTTTTGGCACGAGCGGGCATGTACTCGAAAATGGCAATACTCGCTCGAGTAATTGGCCTTAGCGAGTACGCTCGCTCATCTCTAGTAATATTTAATGCACTATATCATGTATCAAAAAACTTTGAAAAAATTTCTCAGTGGGGTGAAATGGAAAAAAAAACATATTTACAACATTTTTTGGGGGGGGAGGAGAAAGAGGAGGGTTCGCTTGTTATTACAATGTACACACTGTGCCAAAAATGACATGATAACTTCATTCTGTAGGTCAGTCCAATTATGACGATACCAGATTTATATAGTTTTTTGTTTGCTGTACTACTTTTAAAATATGTGACTTTTTGATCGCTTTTTGTTACATTTTTTTCTCAGCAATGGGCTGATCTCAAAAGCACAACTCTGGCATTATGTCTTTCCTTCACCGTGAGGAAAACAATAATGCACTATTTTGATAGATCCGACTTTTACAGACTTGTCCATATGAAGCACATCTTGGAGTTGTTTTGTTTTGATTTATTATTGCTTTGGGAAAAGGGTTCTTTTAACTTTTTTTTTACAACAATAAATTTTTATTTTCATTTGCTTTTCCTTCTTGTTCAGTCCCCATAGGAGATCGTATATACCAGTGGTTCACAAACATTTTCAGCCATGGAGCCCTTTATAAAGCAAAAGTTTCTCATGGAGCCCCAAGGGGTGGTTAAGGGAGGAGTTAGGGGTGTGGCTTATCACAACATATAATTTTTAGCTCCGTCATTATAAAAAGGACAGGGAGATAAAAAAAAACAACAAAAAAAAAACAGGGAGTAATGCTGGAGCACTGGATGGGCTATTGATATACATTATTATAAAAATTAACATATTAAAACCCCGCACCGCATGTCAATATTCGTACGGGTTTTGTGCAGATTTTTTCCACAGTGTGTGGATGAGATTTTCAAAATTTCATCCACTTTGCTGCTACAGCTACTGTGAATTCCGCAGCAAATCCACCCCGTGTAGTGATAGTGACCCTCTATATTGGTGGTCCCAGTAGTTATAGTGACCCCTTTTGCGGCCCCAGTAGAAATAGGGTCCCTCATTGCTGCCCTAGTAGTATTAGGGTCCCCCATTGCCGCCCCAATATTATAGCATCCCCTATATTGGCCCTGGTAGTAACAACATCCCCAATAGTGGTCCCAGTAGTAATAGGGACCCCCCACAGTGACCTTAGTAATAATAGTGACCCCTACAGTGCCATCAGTAGTAATAGCATCCCCCACAGTAGCCCTCAGTAGTAATAGTGTCCCCCACAGTGGCCCTAGTAGTAATAGTGACCCCCACACTGGCCTCAGTTGTAATTGTGACCCCCTACAGTGGTCCCAGTAGTAATAGTATCCCCCACTGTGGCCTCAGTAGAAATAGTGACCCTCCCACATTGGTCCCAGTAGTAGTAGTGACCCCCACAGAGGTCCCAGTAGTAATAGTGACCCCACAGTGGCCCTAGTAATAATAATAACCTCACAGTAGCCACAGTAATAGGTCTTCTGCCTTCGGGTCTGTCCTCCTGATTGGCTGGAATCAGCACATGTGATGGGGCGGAGCTACGCGATGACGCGTAGAAGGGGGCGGAGCCAGAACGCCGCTCGTGCCAGACCGAGCCGAAGGCAGAAGACCCTTCTGCGCAAGCGCGTCTAATCGGGCGATTAGACGCTGAAGTTAGACGGAGCCATGGAGACGGGGACGCCAGCGCAGGGAAGGTAAGTGAATAACTTCTGTATGGCTCATATTTAATGCACAATGTATATTAAAAAGTGCATTAATATGGCCATACAGAAGTGCTGAACCCAACTTGCTTTCGCGAGACAACCCCTTTAACCTCCCCAATAATAATATTAACCCCCTCAGTAACCCCATTAATATTAACCCCACAGTAGCCTCAGTAATATTAACCCCCTCAGTTATATTAACCCACAGTAGCTCCAGTAATAATAGCCCCCAACCCACATACTTATCTTCTCCTTGAAGTCAGCACCGCTCCTCCTCTGTTTGGCGCTGATCCCGGGTGCACACTGACAACAGTGTGTGGGCCTGGAACGTTTCTTTCCCTGTCCTTTCCTGTGGAGAAGAGGACTCAGGGTAGGAGGATCCCAAGTGCACACACTGACATCAGAGTGTGCTCCGGGATCAGCGTTGCAGTGTGATTACCGGTGGGGAGCTGCGGCACCCCACCGGTAATCTCCACAATGGTTAGCAGCCGTTGCAATTTATTTATTACCTCCCACCAAGCTGGATACTCATTTTACCAACCTCAGAAGGATGGAAGGTTGAGTCGACCTTAAACCGGCTACCTGAACCATTGAACTGGCAACCTTCAGGTCGTGAGTGAGATCTTAGTACTGCAGTTCTGGGAATTTTAAAGCCACTATCAGAACTGACAGTGGCAGTGACATCTTGGCCCGTGCGACCACAGCAGTGGTCACATGTCTATACATTATGCCATCACTGCAGACCATGATGCAGGTACAGGTGGATGTAGATGATCTAAAATCCACACCCCAGGTCAATCTATTCTGCAGATTTTTTTACCTACGTGATGGGAGTGAAGAGGAACCTCAATTTTCGACCCAACAGGAAACACGTTATCATTCCTGAAGGTCAAGAGCTGTGAGAATATGGAATATTGGTAGACATCAGCTATAGGAGGGAGAGGAGCAATGTTACGCTGATGGTAAGTGCACCTTTGTAGTGAAACGGATGGTGGGTTAGGCACCCGAGTTGCAGGTTTTATGATGGCAAAGCAGCTGACAAACGGAGACGGAGGCAGTACTCACAAAATAAACTCTTCCAACATGCTTGGTTTCGCTTATCTCCATAGGAGGCTTTAAGATACTTAAATGTTACATCGTGAACACGTCTCGTCTATCACAGCAAGGCACTTGGGTACTGGGTTCCCTCCATCACAACTGTACACATCATTTGTCATAACTCAGCTTCCTTACTTTAGAGGAAGTCTAGACAATCTCCGACGTAATATAGACATCAGGGACTAACACACTGTAGATGCAGACATACTTGTTGACACATAATCCTTCTTCGCCTTCTGCCGTCACAAGGTATTGTTAACTCTCCCACACCTGATAAGCAGTTTGAACTCTACCAAAACTGGTTAACCTCAAAACAATAGGACACAATCCCTGTTGTACTCCAGTCCCTTTGGAGAGATACTAACCCAGTCCACATTCATCTCAACAGTGGTCCATCATCATCTGTAAATTGTGCCCACTTAATCCTTTGGAGATCTGTCTTATGTGTCTGGCATCTTGCTCCTTGTCCCAGGTCATGGTGCCATCAGCTTACTCTGGGACTGAGCCTTGTGTGGGAAGGGAGTCTCCCTTTCCTTCTATATTGTGCAAAGTCATCGCTGGCTCGGGTCATCAGGGCCTTCTTGATGTCTGGTCACTTGGTCCCTGGCTGCTCCTCATCATGGGGTCTGCTCAACTGCATCTTCAACATGGCCTCTGCCACTTTAAGAGTCAGTCATTGTGCTGCTGCTCTCTGGTGTGTGCTGTTGCTGTAGACCAGCATACTGCTTTTATATATGACATCTGCTGCATTGGGTACCTTCGGAGCATTCGGGAAAGGTGGTGGGGCTTAGCCCCATTCACTATGCCCTACTGCAGGGCCGATTTTCATAGCGGTGACCTGCTAGTCGCCTCAGTGCTATATCACTGAGGGGTTGGAGCCTCTTATCAACACTTATTTTCCTTCTTCTGCCTGTCACTGTACCGGCAGGTGATGGGGGATTCCACCCGGTGCTCACTGCGCCTCTTCTCTGCCCTCAGTGCTAGCACAGTGGCTGAGCCTCTTGAGTACGAAGGGTAGTAGGGTGCTGCTTACCCCTCCTACAGTAGAGAAGCATTTGTAAGATTTCTGCTATTGTCCACATTCATCCATCCGTTGGCCACTAAACAGAACAGACGTCTTGCTGGGTTTTCTTGGTATTTATGTATTCTGATGACTATCTCTGGTTATAATGGCATAATAATCACATAAAACTGATGACACTGAATGATCAGCCGCCAATGTATTTAGCATTCACCATGTTCCTCTGTTCTATAATTACAAGTCCCCAGCTTGTTATAGATTTGCATTAGGATGTTCTCACCATGGTCATCTGCATTCTGAGACTGTCTGCTGGTTCTGCAAGAGCGGAATATAACAAGGAGCCAAAATAACAAATGCCTTTTTCTGAGAAACTAAAGGAAAATGTAATTACATGTTACTGTGGGACTATAACCGAGACCTCTAATTGTCTCTGACAGGCTGAAGCCAGCATCGTCTGCGGTAGGAGGTTTGGTTTGGTGGCAGATGATCGAGGTTAAGTCCTGCACTGAATTCTTATCTGTTTTGCAGTCTCCATATCGGATGTGTCATGGCCATTTGGATATTAAGGCAGTGCCAGGTGAGACTCATAGTCCATAATCAGATGCTATAATAACTTATGCTCAAGTGCGCGGCCAGCAAAACGTAGAAAAGATTCAATGTATTATCTCAAGTGCATCTTTTTTGGTTAACATGCAATTTGCTTCGACCCATGGAGAATATGTTCTCCTAAAATCTTAGTTCCTATTTCGGATTGTTCCGGGTGGTGATGTTTCTAAACTGTAAAAATGACAATAACTTTATGTCTTGACTATATAGTCATTCAACGGAAGGGATAGTTTGGGAATCCCCTGTGCCCCTCATAATGGGAAAAGTTTAGTCCAACTTCAGAACAATCAACGATCATCAAAAACTGTCAATAGAGTGCAAAGTAAGCAATGTTATAGCTGACAGCATGAGGTCGTGGCAATAAGGTCTTCAGCAAAAGTGTCTTCTAAATGTGTACTTGGGAAGACTGTCAGACAAATGTGTTAAGTGAACAGCTATTCCTCCCAGCCCCACAATGGATTGGGCACGCTTAAATCCAATACAGGCCTTGCCGCTCAGTCCTGAATTGGCAAACAAAGAGTTGGCCATAGACATTCTACTGATAAATATCATCATGCCCAGGCTATGAGCGTAATGTAGCAGTCATTATTAATCGATGGCCATGTAATATATGACCACACTGTCCTCCAGATTTGGAACTTTCCCCTCTATCTAATGTCCATATATTCTAATAGGGCTTATGGAAATGAGTTGTTCTCATTAGAAAGCCCTTCATATTCCATTCTAATATTATTAGTATTCGTCTTTCCTTATTTTAGTCAGTACATAAATCTGTGTTCTTCTGCTTGACTTCTTTTGAGTAGTGCCCAAATCTTAAAGGAGTTGTACCAAAAGACACTTTCATAACCCATCTATAGGATAGATGATAAAAGTCTGATTGGTGGGGGTCTCACCAATCTAGAGAACAAGGGTCCCATGTCCCTCTCTCCTTCTCACTCTGGACTTACTGCACCCCTCGCAGTGAGGAGGAGATTGAGTTAAGCAGCATTATTAACTTTCATTAGGACTGCCAGTGATAGCCGTATCTACTTGGCTATTTTTTTTCTTCAACCCCATTGAAGTGAATGGAGTGGCTGCCGTACATGTGTGACTGCTGCTTCATTCAATCTGATGTCACTGCAGCTAGGTGTTGTGAGCCCACAGTGATGGGAAGAGAGGGACTCCCGTTAATGGGTTTGGTGGGGGTTTCATTGGTGAGATCCCCATTGATCAGACATTTATCACCTATGCTATGGATAGGTAATAAAAGTGTATTTCGATACAATCCCTTTAATCCTAAATCCCATTTATATGCAAAGATAATCTTTCAAACAACTGAAAGATTGAAAGATTTTGTCCATTAACACTTTATCATCTTCATTTGCATGTAAAAGGGCCTCCAGGAGCTGTTTGCAGATCCCAACCTATGATTGATCACACGCCCAGCTGTGCACATAGCTGCATTGTTCTCTTTGTGGCTGCTGGCAGGTTACAATGTTATCTGCTGGCTCCCGTGGAGATAACAGCCTGTGGTCTGTTGAGAGATACGTTATCTCTCACAAGCCGAATGATGGATTTTAATTTCATTTTAAAATCATTGTTCAAGCGAAAAGTGCACGATGTCCGCATTTACATGGGATGATTATAGCTCATTTTTGGTCGTTTGAATTAATTTTGAGTGATAATCGTTACGTGTAATGAGCCTTTATCCATTCTCTAAAACAGCTCCCAATAGTTTATTATGTCTGATGGTCAATGATTCAATCAGCCAAGTAATCAGTGTTTGAACCCCAGTGGTCACTACTATGCTCCTGCCGCATGATATCTGCAATATGGTAGGACATTACTGCTGCAGTTAATCAAATCCACTATATCCTTGATTATTGGTAACACAGTGGTTGCTATATGTGTGCTATCTACTGAATCCTGTCCCTATTGCCAAGAGGTAGTACAGTATGCAGCACATGTAGATTAATCTTCGTATGGAGCAGCACCACTGACTTTCAATGCAATTGATTATTCATTGTTTCAAAGGGGCAAAATAGTACAAAATGTAGCAACATTTTGAACATAGCCCTTCGTCCGGCTTATGTATTCAATACGATGATTGGAAGGATCCTGGAGTCTAGAAGCCCTCTAGTCAGTATACTGCCCACATAAGCTACTCATAAACTGGATGAAAGACTAATGTCTGACACATTGCTACACTTTATATTATTTTGTTCCTTTGGACCAATAAATAAACAATTGCATTGAAAATCCGCGGTGCTGCTCCATTCAAAAAATGTATTTACATAGCCTTGATTTCTGTAATCCGCCTCCATAGAAGCGCCGGTCCAACTGGCCGCCGGAAACATATCTGTGTTTGTTGTTAGGAATCTGTATTCAGTATACATATCCTTCTATCCTTTGATTTCCATAGGGGCTACAGAGTAATGCTGAACCATACACATCAGATGAACCAACAACTATTTCTGCCAGCTCCTCAAAACTTGTGCACGCTCAACTCAGTTGAGCATGCATGTGTTCTGAATGGAGAGAGGGGCGTAAAGTGCTGCCATATACCCCTATTAGCAGCTTATAACTTGAGAACAAAGGAGCAGGCATGTTAAAATCCAACAGTCCAATCTTTTATTCCTCAGACATCTGCAGTCACGGTAAAGTTGGGGCACATTAGATGCTCGGCCTGTCCTGCCAAAATTGCCGGGTTTCACCAACATTAGTCTAATGTGCATAGCCACCTTATAAATCCATATTCTGAATACAAATTCCTAGCAATAAAAGACATAGACTATGAAGGGAGACCAACAGCATCCAAGTTCGTAAATAAGACTAATATACAGATACCTTCATACTTCCATAGTCGTCATGTCAGCACTTCCATATCATCACCAGGTTCTCTATGCAGGTATTAATATAATAAACCAGATAGGCAAACCAAAATGATGTCCTCTACTGTTGTTGGTTTGTGCCACCCACAATCCTAAAACTGGGATAAAGTTACTTTCTCCCACCTCCATCCCATCTGTTCCAGAAAAGTAGAGCATTATTCTCTGCCCATATCGTTCCTGATTTACAGTGAGAGGTAGCCACATGTAGCCAATAGAAAGGGAATTGGTCAGGCTGGGAGTGTGCCAACCCTTCTCATGGACCCAATACTACAGGGTGATTCAAACATCAGGGCCACCAGTTTCCCTGACCTTCTGAATCAGTTTCCTAATGGTTCGTGCACTCACTGGTGTCTCCTGGGCGTTCTTGATTGAAAGTCTTGGCCATCACATGTGAACTTCTATTATTGACTATCAGAACGATCTCAATTTTTTTCTAGATTGTTAACAGCATTCTCTGGTATTTGAAATACAAGCGATTAGTGTTTTCCATACTACATAATTCAACATAACAACTTCTTTAATACTCAACATAACATTATCCATAACTCAAAAATGGTTGCAGGTGTTCAAAAAATAACAGCATCTATCAATCTTTGATGAAATTCTACCCTTAATTCATGTATCCCATGACCCAATTTCCATTGAATCCAAGATGGCTGCCATCAAAATGGCCAATAGCCACCACCATAGTTCCAAAAAGTTTCTCTTGCCCACCTAAGTGTTCTACAAAGTTTTCTACTTCTATCTCTTCGTTCAGAAGATATTCTGGGTGGCCCTGACTCTTGAATCACCTTGTCTATACCTACATTGGCCTCCACTGTGGATGTGAAGCTGTGGTCCAACGTATTCAACCCCTGAAAGCTCCCTAACATCTATCTGCTTTTTGACTGCATCTCCATTCAATAATAAACACATCACGGAATACAATTTGGTAACTTGCCAAAGTGTATCTTGCAAAGTGCTAAAATAATACATCTATAATGACAGTGTCCAGCATGAAGGGATTTCCGCAGTTCATAATGAAAAATGATCCATCTACAACGTACTAGTGGTGTTTATAGGCAGCATATGAACAATTGCTGGAAGAAGGCAGCACTTAATAGAATCTGGTGGTGAAGCGTGACTTAATAAATCCCCCCATTGACTTAATTCATGTACTTCATTATAGCACAAGTGATGGAGATGCAGAGAGTTAAAACTCATTTTCAGTTTTCAATGTTATTCAAAGTGAACCCAAATGGTCCTAAAATAGTGTTTTTTTGCAGAAATCAATAAAGCACCGCTTAATTCCTCTTTTCATCTGAGGATCCTGAATATAAAGTTGCAATCAATAGAGAAACCAAACGAAAATCTGGTATCTCATCTTGACTGGCGTCACGGAAAAAATGATGCAGACTTTAAAATGTCAGCCATTGGCAGGATTCAGGTTATTCACTAAAAGTAGGAACTTATAATGTAGTCAATGAAGTTGGAGACAGAAATTAAAGGGGTTTTCCCGCGGCAGCAAGTGGGTCTATACACTTCTGTATGGCCATATTAATGCACTTTGTAATGTACATTGTGCATTAATTATGAGCCATACAGAAGTTATAAGAAGTTTTTCACTTACCTGCTCCGTTGCTAGCGTCCTCGTTTCCATGGAGGCCGTCTAATTTTCGGCGTCTAATGGCCAAATTAGACGCGCTTGCGCAGTCCGGGTCTTCTTCTTTCCTCAATGGGGCCGCTCATGCTGGATGCCGGCTCCTTGTAGCTCCGCCCCGTCACGTGCCGATTCCAGCCAATCAGGAGGCTGGAATCGGCAATGGACCGCACAGAAGCCCTGCGGTCCACCGAGGGTGAAGATCCCGGCGGCCATCTTCAGCAGGTAAGTAAGAAGTCACCGGAGCGCGGGGATTCAGGTAAGCACTCTCCGGTGTTCTTTTTTAACCCCTGCATCGGGGTTGTCTCGCGCCGAACGGGGGGGGGGGGGGGGGGGGTTGAAAAAAAAAAAAAAAACGTTTCGGCGCGGGACAACCCCTTTAACATTTGCTTTGGAAGTAGTGATGTGGGGTATACAGTTAGTGATGACACATCGTTCTGGTGATGTAGGGGAAGTCGCCATGAGGTCACTTACATATTATGACCTTGAATGTTCATAGAAATATAATAACCGATGTACAATAAGTATTCCCACCAGTAGATCAGATTTGCATTGGTTAGAAATTATGCCTAATCAATTTTTATTGAAGCATTTTAGTTTTTACAGAACTGAAAATAAACATTTCCAATCATTGCTGAGGCAAATATCAATTAATCAACAAACCACTTGTTACAACTGAACAGAATCAGGTAATTAGGTAACGACAGTGATAAATTCCTGATGATGCTAATATCCTGCAGTCAGTATCCCTGTCTATCAACTGAACCAAACGTTGTATGTATGTGAGCCCTATTTCTGATCTTTCCTGATAATCATAACTCTTGGTACGGCTGCCATACTTAAACTTATTTAAAAAAAGGGAGAAAACAGGACGGGGGGGGGGGGGGGGGGGGGGAGGGGAGGAGCCCTCATTCACCCACCGTACACATAGGAAAAAGGAAAGGAAAAACACATAATTTAGGGACATATAGAAGAGAAAATATATACGTATCACCATGAAGCATTAATATTTCTCTATTGGCCTATCGAAAGGAAAACCAGTCTCAGGGCTCTTTCACAAGAGCGTGTATTGGCCCACCGTTTTCACGGCCAGCCGTTATATGCTGTGATCTGATGCATTGGATTCCAATGCATTAGATCACATGGCCACATTCCGGCGATGCACAAGCTCCTGGCCAGCCAATAAAGCGCCGAGTGTTTTTACGTCGGGCCCAAAAGATAGTCCTTGAACTATCTTTTGGGCCGGAATATGTCGGCTGCTGCATGGGCTCCTATGGGAGCCAATGACAGCGGCTCGGAGAGGGGAGGTGATAGGGAGTTTAGCAGAGTGACTAAGCTCCTGCCCCTTGTCCACAGCTAGCAATGCGAGGAGGTGAGATGGGGCGATGCTTAACTCCGCCACCTCCCATTGCAATCAGCCGGATGGTTGAGGTAAGCCAGTGAGAGGGAGGGAAGGGGCGACTGCATGGCAGCCTTGGTGTACATGCACCGGGGCTCATGCTGTCTGAGCAGGCGCACAAACGTTAGATTTGTGTGAGCGTTCACCAGTTTTAACTCTCAGATCACAGCGTATATCGGCTGACCGTGAAAACGGCGGGCCGATATACGCTCGTGTGAAGGAGCCCTTAGACTGCAGTATGCGAGTTTCTAATCAATCTTCTGCATTCTGGAGATTTCTGAAAGTGCATTCAGGGACTCCAAATGCCTCTAAACTTCTCCTGACTATCCTTCCCCTCCACCACCAACTCCTCCATAGTCATCAACTCATTAACCTCCTGTATCCACTCCATTGTTGTCGGAATCTTTTGCATTTTCCAATATCTTAGTATAATTGAGCATGCGGCTCTTAAAAAGAAACGTAGCAGGTCCTTTTTGACAGCAGACACTGAAGCAGGTAGCATAGACAGGAGCGCGATGTGTGGAGAGGGGGTAATAGAACTTTTAGTAATTTTCTTTTAAGTGGAGAACACCGTACCCCAAAAGGGCACAATGCTAGGACAATTCCACCAAATATGCAGCATAGTTCCCATTTCTCTACTACATCTCCAACAATCCAGAGAGATCGCAGGGAAGATATGATGCAACATCTCTGGATATCTGTACCACCTCGTCATTATTTTATAATTCTTTTCTTGCGCTTTACAGGCCATGGACAGCTTGTGGGACAATAAGAAGGCCCTCTCCCACTCCTCGGCATCGATCGAACATCCTAGGTCATGTTCCCACTTTTTCATAACGGTGGGTCCCAATAAAGGGTATTCCCCATCAATTTGTGGTAAATTTTCGACAGGCATCTAGGTGGAGGCGATCCCTTAGTAAATAGTGATTCGAATGGAGTGAGTGGAGTCTTGAAATTTGTGTAATTGGATTTCAGGAAATACACTAATTGCATGTACGAGAACCAGCAATTTTTCAGGTTGTGTCTTTTTCAGTCGCTCGTATGATGGGACCCCATCCTCTCTCAAAATCTGGGACACTCTAACGTCATCCATTTTCGACCAACCCAGGAAGCTGGAGGCCTCCATAGCTGGAGGTAAATCTGGGTTATGGAACAAAGGAGTCAATAATCCTCTCTTAATAGACAGCCCGTATCTTATCGATGCTTTAACCCATAATTTCAGAAAATCTCCTGCGAAAGGCGAGCGCTCTATAGTGTTAAGTTTTAATGGCGGTGCTAACCATGGCAAACCATCCACTTTTGTTTCCAACAAATCCTCCTCTAGACTCACCCATTGTTTGGAATCTCTTTTTAATCTTATGCATCTGGTACAAGATCTGGCTACCTTTCTGAGGAATATTGAAACCTCGTATATTCAATGAGCAAAAATGCGTTGGAGTCATTTTCATAGTTCCCTAGGGGGCCGTGACTCGAAGCCCACATGACAGGGTTAGCAGAGAGTGGGAAGGAAAGGCTTAACAGTAGTTAGGAAAGGGGGAGGTAGGAGGGTGATAGGAGGAGTCATAAAAGTGCAGGAATGACAGTTGGAGAGCAGAAAGCAAGAAAGACAGAAGTAGAAAACAAGGCAGACTCATCCTACGGCCCTTTAAATTGTTTATTTAATATGCAAGAAATGTTACGTTTGAAATGTCGCGGAATATTGGGCGGGGGGGGGAGGCTTGTTGTTGGGAATTGATTAAATTGTCATGGCAGCTGTTGGTGGGTGGAGACGTTCTGGGAGTTACTTATAAAATTGGTTTTGGGGGAGGCAGGGTGTGGATAGCCACTGTTCCCCTGTCATCACATGTGTTGGTGTCTGGCTCTTCTTGGCTCAGATAGGACAGGGGGAGACCTTCAGAGATGGTGGAGTTTATATCCTTATAAAAGCTAGTGGGGTCTCTGAGTCAGTTGGACTGCGGATGGAGGCAATTGGGATATTTCCCTTTAAATGGGGAAGTGTCAGATTTTGGGGCTTCGTGGACCTTCCCTCTTTGGTGGATGGTTATATTAATTAATGAATTTTGGTTAAAGGATTAATTTATGATAAACTGCTTGCAATGCAGCGGCTTCTGTGGCCAAATTATCCAAAAGTTAATAAGTGTTTGTCATTATTTGGGAAGTAGCAGGTGTGGGGTTGGTAACTTGGGAGGTTGTTTTGAGGTTATGGGGGCTACAGCAGGTAACGACTCTGGTATACTCGAGGCATGACAGTTAGACTTTCAATTAAAAAGTTAAAATTCCCCTTGCAGGACAAAAACAGATAACCAAATAAAATGTAATAAGATAATTGGGTAAAAAGGCAGTTTTTTATAAAACAAATGTCTTAAATTTTTCATATATTAGGTAACTACTGAATTGTTACAACCTGAGGGCTTATTTACACAAGTGTATATCGGCCGTTGTTTTAACGGCCGGCCGATATACGCTTCCATCTGAGCAGTTAACCTCTTTCCTCCCCCTCACCATCTTTCTGTCTCTCTCCTCCCCTCTGAGCGGTTTGCAATGGGAGTGGCCAGGACAGGTGCGGAGCTAAGCTCCCGCCCCCTCCCTGCCCCTTGTCCATAGCCAGCAATTGGAGTGGGTGGAACATAGCGGAGCTTAGCTCAACCCCGCCCAGCTCCCTCCCATTGCAACCGTTGGAGTGGAGAAGAGAGACAGAGAGCCGGTGAGGGGGAGGGAAGGGGGAAGTGCTTAGATGGAAGCGTATATCGGCCGGCCATGAAAACGGCGGCCAATATACGCTCGTGTAAATAAGCCCTGAATACTTAAAATATTGAGTTTGGAGAGTGATGCTAAAAAATTGTATTTTTTAAAAAAATGTTTGCATTCCACTAATAAAGTTTTGGTTATATGTATCAAAATGTTCAAAAACAGCATAAGAATGTCAGCAAAAATAATACAGGTAAGAAAGTTTTGGCTCTTGGAATGCACTGAGGAAGGTGCTGTCACCTCAGTTAGCCCACAGCCAACCCGGTGTGTGGCAGGGCAGATCCACATTCACCTGTCTGACCGTAACTCAATGGAAGCTATGTAAATCTCTACTGGTAATAGCAAACAGACATTATGACAGTGCTGGGCCCCTTCTACAACGGGCCTCAGAGAGATTGCCTGCCCTTATTTGCCACTTTTGTTTAAGTGACCTTGCAGGACTGGAGAAACAAAGATGGCAAATCTCCTCTCTGACTACCTGATGCACACTGTGCATAGCATGCATTGGTAGGCTAAGACTTTACATGCTGATCTGACTGGCTAGTACTGCTCACATGTGCAGCACTAATTAATCAAAGCAGGTGCAGTGCCTCAGGGTGACTTGAATGATGGGCGAAAGCTGCCTGTGATTGGCTGAGCACCTCAGCCAATCACATTCAGCTCTTTCAGCAGGACGGGATTTTAAATCCTCGCCTGCTGATAGATCAGCACCACAGTGCAGGGGACAGCAGGAGAAGACGCGGCTGAGCCCCGGCAGCTGAAGCAAGGTGAGTATCTATTTTTTTGTTTTTTAAGGCACTTTTACTGGATTTTCAGGGAAGGGCTTATATTTAAAGCCCTTCCCTGAAATCAATTGCCGGCAGCAGAATCCTCTACTGCAGCTGACATGTGTGACAGCTGCGGCAGAGAATTGAAGAATTCCTCTGCCGCATCTGTCACAGATGTGGCAGATGTAGCAGAAGGGAATTCTTTTTATTAGCGGGGATAAAGGAAACATCTGCCGCATGCGGCAGATGTGTTCTTCATCCCAGCGGGGTACACGGCAGCAGCGGAGGGTACGTTTATTTATTTATTTATTTTTTTACAGTAAAATTTTTGTTTTTCAGGGAAGGGCTTATATGCAAAGCTCTTCCCTGAAAAAAAATGTTGGGGTGACGGCAGAGCATTGTTTTCAATGAAGCCGCCGGCAGCAGCTGCGGCTCAATTAAAAACAATGCACAGACCTGCATTCATGCGTGCTTTTGCACGTACATGGGTGTGCACTTATGTATGCACCTATGTATGCACAAAAACACGCTCGTGTGAAACCAGCCTCAAGGCTCATTTACATGTAATGATCATCGCTCAAAATTCGTTAAAAGTGTCGAAGGTGAGCGATGCTTTTACCTTTAAAGATGACCATTTAAACGTAACGAATATCATTGGAAAATGGACGTAAACGATAATTGAACGATAGTTTATTTGAATAGCGCGTGCATCAGTGAAGGCAAAAAAATGAGTCAAAAATTGTTAAGCGACTGAATGATTTTCATTTAAACCAAACGATCAGCGAGCTCCTAAACGATGGATTATAAGCGGACTGAAAGACAACGATGAACGAATTACTAACGAAAAGTGCACGATGGGCGCACGTTTACACGTAACGATTATTGCTCACTTTCGACACTTTTAACGAATTTTGAGCGATGATCGTTGCGTCTAAATGGGCGCTTTGACTAATGTTGCATATTAATGCATAGTGTAAATCCGGTAGTCAGAGAAGCTGGTGTGGCCATCTTTGTTTCTCCAAGCCCGGAGTGTTGCTTTTAATTTTTATGGCTTTTTTAAAGCAATTCTTCATTTTCCATTCACTTTCAGTTTTTCCTAAACTAGTTTAACTTGCCGTGTCATAGGGTGATACATTTTGCACTGTATCAGCATTGGCATTGTCTGCCAAAATGGTTTTCGCTCAGCTGAGCACAGTTAATAAGGAACAAGAGGCGCACAGGATGGACTGTTCATTCAGAGGAGGGCGGACTGCAGTATCTCTAACAGATGTAATCAGGTTCTATTATTTTGAATAGTCTGGACAGGATTATTTAATTGCAAGGTGCTCTCATTTTAGCCAACATGATGTATAGACCCCAGAGTTGGAGTTGGACTTCAGGATTCATATCTGGCCAAGAGTATCATCTGTATGAAGTTTTTTTTTGTGTTTACTCTTCTCCTCCTTTGGAGTAGAAGGAACAAGTGTGGTGGCTCAGATGTTAGCATTGCTGCCTTGTAGTGCTGGAGTTCAAGGTTAAAATCTGTCTAAGGCCAACATCTGCATGGAGTCTTTCAAAGTCTATGCAGATGTTGTCCTTGATGTGATTTGAACAAAGGATCCCAGCACTGCAAGGCAACAGAGATAACCACTGAGCCATATTTATTGAAGAGGCACCACCACTGACGTCCACCAACACGCTTCATGGGAAATATGATTTTCCAGAGGTTTTCTCCAAAAATTGGGTTGATCTGATCAAATTCTGCGAAAATTGGCCTATGTTACCTGCCATCCAATCACAAAGAACAACCCTAATATCAACCAGTCTGTTTCATATTACTCAAGTTTCGTTCAAAATCAGAAATTGGCACTTTATTCTCTATCTCTTGCTGCTTCAGTAAGGCTACCCATACATTTTAGATAGCTGTTGGTTAAACACTAATTCGGCTGCCAGCTATCTTGCCTGGCACCCCCTATACACATGGTAGCAGTATATCTCCTGAAAGCAAAAGCAATGAATCGGTGAAATCGAACTGCCTGATCCTTGTCTTCCCAACATCTGCCACCAGAAGTGAGTCCGGTAGTCCCCATACACATTTGTTGATTGGCCAGTCCTGACGAAAGTAGTGAGTTCAGCTGATCTCCATCTAGTGTGTATGGTCACCCTAAGTCCCAGAGGCGATACTACCACTTATCACACATATATCTTGTAGATATGCCATAAATAGCTCCGATTGTCAAACCCTTCAGGATCACATGCATATATGTAAGATATAGGAAGGGCGCTCATCATTTATTGGATCTCTAGCTCCCATCTAGGCATTCTATCCTGCCTTCAAATTTAAATTTGTAGTCATGAAAGTTGAGTAAATAAGAGCTGGGCTATCCATATTTTCTTATATGTAAACTTTGGGGTAAATGACCATGCTATTGTACCAGTTTCATACATAAAAGAGAGGGTGCCCAATAGCAAATATTAAAATGGGCCCCAATATCTAATATAAATAAGCCTGCTTGCTTCTTCTTGCCCCGCACTTTGACCCCTTTACTGTAACTTTGGTGTATGATGTTGGTGTCATTAGATGACACACACGCTCACCGCTGCCGTAAAATCATCAAATGTGAGTGTAATACATTCAGGGACTGTCAGGCGGGTTGAAAGTTACAATGTTACGTCTATGGGTGGCGCTGCTGTGCTTCAGGCATGCGCTGGAATGAGTGAAGTGTTGCTAAGCAACACAGCATACACTGCTGAGCTGCACCATACACTGCCCAACCAAGAGTGATAGAGAGAAAGAGAGAGAGAGAGAGAGAGACAGACAGACAGAGAGAGAGAACAATAGAGAGACAGAGTGAGAGAGCGATAGAGGTTGAGACAAAGAGATAGTGAAAGAGCAGTGGACAGAGAGAGAGAGTGATAGAGACAGAGAGAGTGGTAGAGAGAAAGAGAGACAGTGAGAGAAAGAGTGATAGAGCAATTGAGAGAGACAACAATCGAGAGACAGAGAGAAAGCAATAGAGAGAGTAACAGTGAGAGAAAGAGCGATAGAGACCGCGATAGAGAGAGAGAGACAACGATAGAGAGACTGACAGGGAGAGAGCAATAGAGAGACAGAGTGAGAGAGCAATAGAGACAGAGAGAGCGATAGAGAGAGAGACAGTGAAAGAAAGAGCGATAGAAACACAGAGAGAAAGCAATAGACAGAGAGAGCGATAGACTGAAATAGATAGTGAGACAGACATAGAGAGAGCATTAGAGAAACAGAGAGACAGAGAGAGAGAGAGAGTGATAGAGAAAACGAGAGAGAGCAATATTGACAGACAGAGATAGCGATAGAGAGACAGAGAGAAACAGACAGAGAGAGAGCGATAGAGAGATAGAGAAACACAGAGAGAAAGCATAGAGAGACAGAGAGAGTGATAGACAGACAGGGAGATCAATAGAGAGAAAAATAGAGAGCAATAGCAATAGAGAGACAAAGAGAAACAGACGGAGAAAGAGCAATAGAAACAGAGAGAGTGATAGACAGACAGAACGAAAGCAATAGACAGACAGAATTAAAGAGCAATAGAAAGACAGAGAGAGAGCAATGGAGACAGAAAGAGAGAGCAATAGAGAGAGAGTGAGAGACAGAAAGAGAGAGACAGAAAGAGAACAAAAGAAACAGACAGAGAGTCAGAGCGATACAGAGGCAGAAAGAGAGAGACAGAGAGAGAGAGTCAGAAACAGACAGAGAGAGACAACGAAAGAGACAGAGAGAGGCAGACAGAGAGACAGAGAAACAGAGAGAAAGAGACAGAGAGAAAGACAGACAAACAGAGAGAGACCTGTAGGCTTCTTTATATCAGATATCTGCTCCAAAAGTGACCCTCTAAATAATCACCTAAGATTTAGAAGTTCACAGCTACCACTTGTGAAACATTTTATGTTTACGTAGAGAACATCGGGTCAATCTAGTAATGAAAATGTTACTACTCAAAACAGAAGAGTGTGTATTTGTCCTCCCCAAAAAATGATTTAGTCAATTCCACAAACCCTCGTTTAGTAACAATATTCATCTGTAGAGGCGAGTCCTACACAGGTTCTTGCTATATAAAAATAAAAGGCATGGAACAAGCACAACAGGACCACCTCTCTCCAAAGACTCCATAGCAGTCACATGGTCTTCCTCTATGGTGTGTATGACATTGTATTTCATGGTGATTGAGTACCCAGCCCACCACGGTTCAGGGGTTTAATAAAAATGAAAAGCTATGTACACCTTTGCAATCTTTTTTAAATCAATGTGCTTCTGGAAATTAAGACTTTTTGTAATCGGTTTTCATTAAACATTTCTGATTGTTTGCTTTTTATGCTTTTGCTGTTTTTCCAGGCACTGCAGACTGGAGGACTGAAAACTTAGCTAATTCTGTCAGTGAGAGTAAACTGACAGCTCCTCCCCTAGCCTGCTTCCTGCTGTGAATGTACATTCACTGCCTTTGCACTAAGCTATTACAGAGACTGCTGTATGACAGTGCCAGCGGAGGACAGAGGAGATCAGAAAGAGAACAGAGCAGAGAACGCTACTATTACAGAGGTCTGTAATTCACTGCGGATTAATTTTCTGCCCTCATCAACAACGAGAGAAAACGGACCATCGGCTACTCAAAGAGAGAATGGAGAGGTAGCTGTGCAGTACTGAGTGGGCAAGGTTATGCTACACAACCTGTGAAAGAGGAGAGGGGAGGGGGAACTGAGCTTGTGCAACTAATGAGAGAGACCAGCTGATGAGTGCTGGGGACAGCCAGACTTAATTATGAGGCTTTCTAAATGCGTGAGAAGGAAAATTAAGTGCAAAAAGCAGATAAGTATATATTTTTATATTTTTTTGCAGAGACTTGGTAAGATATGTATGAATCGATTCTTCATGCACAAAGGTTTCCATAGCCTTCAGAGGAACGGGGGTGGGGGTGGGGGTGTTGGGTCCCACCATAATATTTTATGACCACACAAAGGGTAGGTCATAATGGAGTAAGTCTGAGAATTAGTGGTCTTAGTACTGTTCACTAGGGAAGAATGGTCCATATGCCGTCTTTCTCCTTTAATATGGAAAGTGATTACAGAGTATGAGCATTTGATACACTCCTTAACTCCTATTCAATTCAATTGAGAATACGTGTACATGCCGAACCTGCTCTCTACTGGCCCATTCTTGGCCTTATTTGCGAGGTGAAACTCTAATTAGGCTTCACCTGCCATCTTTACAACCCCGGATCCAAGATGTCTATTTGTGACGGGATCCATAGCATTATGATTTATCTTATTAATTACCCCTGAGCTGATGAACTTGGGTGAGACAATGCCCGGGTGTGGATGGAAGCTGATGTATGAAGAAATATATTTTGGTTACCATCTGTTATATTTTCTGATCTGAAGTCTGCTTTTTAATTATAGATGGTAGGTCCAGACCCTCTGTACTATATTCCCTGAGGAGGTGATAAGAACAAGCTGTTGACATAAAAGACACTTAAGAAATAGGACTGGAAAAGACTTTATTAGAAGTCTATGGGAACGAATATTCAGAATCGTACATCGAAGGCAAAATGACTTTTTTTTTTAACATAAAGCTTCTATAAGTTCTTTAATGAGTTTTAATTTTGCATCTCATTTAACAGAACAGGTTTTTGGCTATAAATAGTTTGCATGTTCCAGCTTCGTTTTGCTTCCTTACATAATTGTACTTGCAAGATAAAATCACTTAACACGGAGTATAGGTTCTCATCACACCAGAACATTTGTAGCATTCATAAGCGGGGATAACGATATTTAACTGCTGAGATGTTTCTGGCAGCCACACGGTAAAATAAGGTCACATCCACAGCCATCCCACAGGCTGCAATGTGGAACCCCAGCCCTAAACTGGATCAAAAAGGACCAATATAGCCCATAGAATAAAATAAGGTCACATCCACAGCAATCCCACAGCTTTACTACAGGCTGCAATGTGGAGCCCCACCTTTAACTCTTTCCAATCCAATTCCCCATAACCCACACACTCCCCAGCTCTTAAAGGGGTTGTCCCGCGAAAGCAAGTGGGGTTATACACTTCTGTATGGCCATATTAATGCACTTTGTAATGTACATCGTGCATTAATTATGAGCCATACAGAAGTTATTCACTTACCTGCTCCGTTGCTAGCGTCCTCGTCTCCATGGTGCCGTCTAATTTCAGCGGCTAATCGCCCAATTAGACGCGCTTGCGCAGTCCGGTCTTCTCCCTGGTGAATGGGGCCGCTCTTGCCGGAGAGCTGGTCCTCGTAGCTCCGCCCCGTCACGTGTGCCGATTCCAGCCAATCAGGAGGCTGGAATCGGCAATGGACCGCACAGAGCCCACGGTGCACCATGGGACAAGACCCGCGGTGCATCGTGGGTGAAGATCCCGGCGGCCATCTTGCTAAGGTAAGGAAGAAGTCGCCGCAGCGCGGGGATCTGGGTAAGTACTAAACGTTTTTTTTTTTTAACACATGCATTGGGTTTGTCTCGCGCCGAACGGGGGGCCTATTGAAAAAAAAAAAAACCCGTTTCGGCGCGGGACAACCCCTTTAATTATTTTGGGTGGAAAAGTGCATTGTGGATTCCTTGGAACACATAAAGATAAACTGTCATGATGATTTTATGTGCAATTTTTTGAAAATTAAGGCCTCATGTCCACGGGGTTAAAATCCGCAGCGTTTTTCCTGCACGCGGATCCGCGCCCCACAGGGATGCATTAGACACCCGCAGGTAGTTAAATACCTGCGGATGTCATTTTTCCCTTCAGGCGCGGATCCGCGTGCGGGAAAAAATCTGGACATGCTCCATTTGGTGCGGGTCTCCCGCGGGGACGGCTCCCGCAGGCTTCTATTGAAGCCTATGGAAGCTGTCCGGATCCGCGGAACACCCGTACCAGAATTAAACTCACCTGTCCTGGACGCTGCAGGTCTCCCTTCCTTCCCGGCCGGATCTTCTTTCTTCAGCCCGGTGGCTGTGCACGGCGCATGCCGCGGCACGCTGCCAGCGTGCCGAGCACATCCGCCGGGCCGAAGAAAGAAGATCCGGCCAGGAAGGAAGGAAGAACCGCAGCGTCCGGAGATGTGAGTTTATTCTTATTTTTTGGCCTCATGTCCGCGGGGCAGGAGGGACCCGCTGCAGATTCTCCATGAAGAATCTGCGACGGGCCTGATTTTCCCCGTGGACATGAGGCCTAACTCTTTCCAATCCAGTGTCGGCCCTCGTCTGACATTAACTCTTTCCAATCCAGTGTCGGCCCTCGTCTGACTTTAAGATTTCTCTGCATAGCTCCTATGTCTTGGGCTGTTCTGCATATGTCTGCTACAGTATACATATGGAGAACAGCCTCTGACATTGGAGCGCTGTCTTACATACTGTTAGAACCATGTGCTGGCCCTCATCCGTCATTGGAGCTGTGTAGGAAAATCTTAATGTTGGCCAACGGCCATCACTGGATTGGAAGTGGTTAAAGGTGTGTCTCACAAATACAATCCAGGTCCATAGACCCTATAAGAGCATATGAACAACATAAAAAGACGTTTCCTGCTCTGTGAACCAGAATGGAGAGCCTGTCTGTATGAGCGGCTCCGATTCTGGGGACTAGTACCATTCATCTCAATAGCCGTCAAGTCACACTGCATTTGCTTGGCAGTCTACAGCTTCCACTGGAAAAACTAACTTTATGTTGGGGAAATGATGTAAGACGCTGATCACTCTAGTAGCCGCATTCTAAAAGAGATTATCTCCAGCGAGATAGGCCATCAACAATATAGTCCGAGAAAAACCCATTTAAAGGGGTAGTCTGGGGAACAAAAATTGAATTGAAACCTCCTCATTGCTGTATAAAAACATTCCCATCCCCTGTAGTTCTGACATAGCCTGATACTTCACTGTGCTCTACTTTCGGCTCCAGCGATGACGTCCCATCTCAGTGACATGTGACCGCTGCCGCCACCTACTGGGTGATCTTGAGTATGATAATTGGATGCTGCTGTTACATATCTCTGTGCAATGGGGACTGAGGAACTGCGAAGGATCTGCTAAGGCGAGTGTAACTTTTTAATGTCTTCATGCAGTGCAGAGAAGATTTCAACATAATTTTCCTTTAAAGGTATTGTCTATTGTTCTATAGGGACCTATGGACATTATAGTGAGGAGTGTTATTAGCTGTGTAGTAACAGAGCTACTAGAATAGCCACCTAGCACTCTAGGCACCCTTTCCATTGGCTACATGGGATGCTTCTTTCACAGATATGCTCTTGGCATCATGTTTGAGATAGGTAGAAAAGGGGCTCTCTGAGGTGTTAGGGGCCATAGTCAGGACTTTGGCTGGGGGGTTTATCAGAGCTGGAGCCAGGAGGACTCACAAGAACTGGAGTGAACATGGCAAAGTTCTTAGTTCTGGCACTAATAATATGCCTAGACACAGGGCTGTAGCATTGTGGACACGGGTCTTCTGAGCTTAAAGGGATTCTATCGTTTAAAAAAAAAAATTCTATACTTACCTATTCCTCCCCTGTCAGTCTACTTATGAGATCTTCACCTCACCTATCTTTTCCTGGCTCCTGCAGTCTGGGGGTTTTCTTCACCTCCAGCTGGCTGATTCCTCTTGTTCCTGTGAGGTTACGTACATTGCCAGCAGTCTTCTTCCTGCCAGCCAATGTACGTTACGTCACAGTGCACATGCCAGCAGGGGGAGTGCCAATCTACTGCAGAGATTGCTCATGCAAGCTGTCTCTAAAATAGATCAGCATTCCTTCTTAGCCAGTGAACACAACAGCACAGGGACCCGACCTTCACTGCCCCGCTTGGAAGGACTGTGAGGAATGCAGCCTTCTTAACAAGCCGGTTGGTGTGCAGTGAGATGACCCTGCGGCACTGAAGAAGATCAGTGAGGAGAAGATGTGGTAAGGAGACTGACGGGGAAGAAATAGATAAGTATAGAATTTTTTTTTTCCAATGACAAAACCCCTTTAACTCCTTTGTGACCAGCCCATAGTGTTTTTATGTCCTGGCCTGCTGGGCTTTAATCCCCGAGGATGTAAAAACATGCTTCCTCTGGGGATTAAGGCCTTGCAGGCTCTGGATGTGACAGCTCCATGCTGTCAATTACCGGAGGGTTGCCGATCCCCCTTCTCCCTGACATGCAATCGCCGGTAAAAAAAAAGGAAAAAAGTTTGTTTCATCTCCCCTCATGGATCATATCCGTGAGGGGAGATGAAATTAGGTACCTAAGGCCCTCAGATTTATCAGAGGACCTTACCCCAGCTTTTGGCACGTGCCCGTCACCAAAATGGTGGACACATGCGCAAAAGCCGCAGATTGCCCGGATGATTTAAAATTTCCCCACACCTGGCTACTAAATGTAGCCGAGAGCCTGGAGATCTCACGGGGGGCTGCAGTACTTGGTTATTGGTCACATAATTACATCGGAGGGCCCGGGAAATTTGAAATCTCCTTGCTTCTGGCTACTAAAGGTAACCTAAAGCTTGGAGCAGTAACCAAGGGCCGCGGTTGGCGGTCACCGGTCACGTAACCAATGTTATTCAATGGATAATGGCGATCACGTAAAAGTTAAAAGACAGTTAAAGTTTGATGCTCTGCTCAGTTTGGGCCCTGTTGTGCATCCAGACAGAAGATTAGGGCCATATTGGGTATGTTTCTGAACACGGGACAAACAGGTGTATCCATTTTGGGGTGAAAGTCTTCATTCTTATGTACGCTGTACAAAAAAACCTGTTTTTAAAAAAGACATAATTGTTAAAAAAATTAAAATTGTCATTTTTTTAAACCTCTGCTTTGCTTAGATTGATTAAAAAACTATGGGGTCAAAATATGCAGTACACCCCTAGATGAATTTGATAAGGGGTCTAGTTTCCAAAATGGGGTCATTTTTGGGGGTCCTCTGTCGTTTTGGCTGCTCAAGGGCTTCACAAGTGATCAATGGGGCCTAAAACGCCTTCAAGCAAAATGTCTGTTCTAAAAGCCGCTGGCTGCTTCTTTTGGTTTCAGCCTCATTATGCAAACGAACAGAAGATTAGGGCCACGATGGGTATGTTTCTGAACACAGGACAAACGGGGGTATCCATTTTGGGTGCAAATCCTCATTTTTATTTACATTATAGAGAAAAGTCCTGTCTTTAAAATGACATATTTGCAAAAATATGAAATTTTATTTTTTCTCCTCTAAATTGCATTAATTCCTGAAAAGAAACTGCGGGGTCAAAATACCCATGACCCCCCTCAGAGAATATATTAAGGGGTGTAGTTTTTAAAATGGGGTCATTTGTGGGGGATCTATCATTCTGACACTCATGAGCCTTTGTAATCTTGGCTTGGTGCAGGAAAACAAAGTGTTCCTCAAAATGTTAATAATCAATGTTAAATTTGTTCATCTCCTAAATGGTTAAAAAAATGAATTTTTTTCCAATGTGCATCCAGAATAAAGTAAACAGATAGAAGAAGAAATATATATCTTATCAAAAATTTCTATATTATGTTTGCACATATTTAAGATATTGCAGTTAAAAATGTGAAAAAATGACGATTTTTCTTCAACATTTTCCCAATTTTGACTATTTTAATACACATGCACAAATCCTATTGGTCTATTTATACTGCCTACATGAAGTACAATATGTGTTGAAAAAACAATGTCAGAATCATTTGGATATGCAAAACCTTTACAGAGTTATTCTATGTTAAAGTGACACGTCAGATTTCCAAAATTTGTCTTCGTCACTAAGGTGCAAACAGGCTTGGTCACTAAGGGGTTAACGAACACCAGAGTTGACATAATTTGCAGAACTTTTATTAACAGCCCAATAGTGAAAATGGTTCAAACACACAACCTTTTTGTGTGAAAGGCAGTCTTTTTAATAAGATCAGTCTAACTTCCGACGAAAAGCAGTAGAGCAACTCAAAGTAACTCCCTTGTTCGGGTGAGCACCAGTTCATTCATAATTTTTAACAGTTTGGGTGGGAAACAGTCTCCTGGAATCTCACAGTCCTTTCAGTCAATAAACTTGTAATTTTAGATGAAATCTTGCAAGCCTCTTGCTCGGAGTGATCATGTGGAGCGTTGATGAAGCCGAATCCTTAGGTTGAAGTCCCAGGCGGAACAAAGATCTCTCTTACTTGATGCAAGGTTGGGTCCGTGGGTTCTTCACTGCCATGTTTTTCAAAGTCCATGTAGTTGTTGCCCTTGATGTTATTTGAACCAAGGGCCGCAGGCATTGAGACGGGTACAGCTACTGATTTGCTCCCTCTCCGCTCCTCACTTACACAAACTCTGACGCCATAGGTGTCATCACGCTACCGCCCAGCAACTGCATCCTTCTTCGTGTGACCACTCTAGACCAATCAAATTATTAACCATTTCTAATCCACTGTCTGACCTCTGAAGACATTATGATTTAAGGCTGTACAGCTCCGATGTTGGAAGACGTCCGTCGGGGTTCTCTTACTGTATATTACCAGCCTCTCTGCTGTCAGAGCCTATCCAATGTGTGACCTGATGCAGTACTGGCTAAAACCAGCATATAGCGCCATTGTATAACGGCAGAAAAAAGAGTAAACCCCCTAGGAAAACCAGGATACAAATTGGATTGGAAAGGGTTAACACAACAAACAGTACAGAAACAGCAGCAGTTCCCTTCATGGCCACTAGGGATCAGTTTTAACCTTTAGATTACTTTTTACACACTAGAGTAAAGAATAATGCCCCGCCAAGGAATACAAGCAGAAAACAGGAGAGGGGAAACAGGAGTCCCGTTACAGAAGTCAGTTGGCCAGACCTTCTCTCAAGAAGAATAATACACTTTGAAGAAAAAAAAACACTTGTCTGACCAGTTTTTTTTTACTATGTGAATAGGATACAAAACCATTGCATAACTGTTTAATGAGCCAGTCTCAGGACTGCCAGCCCTTAGTACATATATCACTTACCACAGAATATACATATCTCTTGTGTAATCATAAGACTCATAGGTCATTTGTAATATCTGTAAACAGTACAGGATATATAATTACACCTAATCCACTTTAGCTTGATATCCGACTATCAGTGAAGGCAAAAAGATTAGAAATGACAATGTTCTGCTCTGGGTAATGAAACCCTTAATTATAAAGTTATTTTCTGCAGAAAACATAAATTAAATGCATTTCGTTTCCAATGTCATGTGACTCCATGAAGAGCAGAGATCAAACAGAGATGCTTCAGTCATCGGCTATTTGTTGTGGAGATGCTATCTGGCTATTCTAAACATGAAAAAACAAGTGCAGTTTTAATTAAAGAGGAATTAAATGTGTTTAGAGGACTAATTATTTTGAAGTGTGAAGTCATGCACTTTATTGAGCTGATTGAACATGTTCTGAGGATAAGTGCTTAGAGGGTAACACTTTGAGAAGTATAGAAGTAATTTTAGAAAGATAATAGTCACAAAAGTTGAATGTCAATTCTTTGTAACACAGCATTCTCTAATACCATATGGACACAACAACAGCACAATGGTTGCTTCTCGAGGAAAAGAACAATTTGTAACAGTCATAAAACTTTCGCACTTTAGAAAAATGTTAGAAAAGTTGTAAAATAGAAATGCACAAGACATGCTTACAAAATGTCCCTGTTATTTAAAGGCGTATGCCTGTCTCAATCATGGCTGAGATGAGAATACCTGTCTGTATGCTGGAGCCACCATTAGCCCG
The DNA here is from genome assembly GCF_035609145.1 of Eleutherodactylus coqui. NCBI lineage: Eukaryota > Metazoa > Chordata > Amphibia > Anura > Eleutherodactylidae > Eleutherodactylus > Eleutherodactylus coqui. Next base: position 135,210,222 of record NC_089846.1, on the reverse strand, counting down.
GGGTTATGGAAGCGGCCGAACTGACTATTCTATGTTGTTTCTGTAACTCCCATAGAAGTGAGTGGGGGATAAAGAAGCAGGATAACAGGATAGTACAGAGAGCTATGAAGTTTCCATAACTGGAGAGCACATACTAAAACTATTTTCTCTGCCATGATTAGCTGAGAGGAGAATACTTCTTTAACTAGGACACTACAAGATGTCCAGGAAGTATCAAATCATAGCGTGCTACTTATGAGCGGTAGTGGTGGGCATGAAGTTTGCAACGTTTTAGCCTAAATATGCCTTACAAGTAACCGTAAAGAAATTATATAAAAAATAGTGCATGTCACTTTAAATCAGTGAATGGTCCAGGTCTTGCTGGCGTGGTACACAGAAGATCGGAAGAGCAAATAAAAAGGTTTGGGAAAAAGTAGTGCGTGTCTATGATGCAACTCCCAAGCAAGAGGTAGTTCTGTCATAAAAAGGGAAACTAGAAACTTAGACTCCCACTCTTTTCATGAGTTGTTCTCCATCATTAGATATGGGTGCAGGAAAAGGGGAAAAGAAAGATCTATACCTGACCGCTCCTACCCACAGTTCTCCCAGTAGGGCTATCAATAGACACAGGCGTCTAGTGCCTATAGGAAAATCTTCAATGAGTATTAAATATAAGAGCCTCAAGAATATGGAACGTTGAACATTACATCCAAAGTAAGAAAAAAAATATTTCCATTATTTTATCGCTGGTATGTATGATGGAAGAGTGGAAAAAAGTCAAGACCTCTTCAAAATAAAATAGCTAAAATGTGTAACTTAATTTAAATTATTATTATTTTGCACAACATTGTACATTTATTCCATAATTGGGACTGGGGAAAGTTTTTTAAAGTATACATTATGATCCTCAGGAAAAATACTGCTGCATCATTATCTCCTGCTTCCTAAGTTGTTGTTGAGGAAGTTGCTATGACCTGTTGGAGGGGATCAGCTGACCACATTATTCGGCCTAGCCTCATTAGAGAAGTTTTTGATTAATATTCTTTTTAAATAGTTTTGGTTTCTGCAGTGTGGTGCAGTTGATAGCAGTGGCAACACTTACTCTATCGAGTATTCTTTCCTATAGTTCCAAGTTACTTGTTCAAGTCCAGTCTTATCTAACCTGTCCAGCCATTTTATCTTGCTCATCTCCTTGGTTTCCTAGTCCAGCCCATGTTTCCTAGTTTGTATAATCTTTTCTTGTTTGCTTCTATCTGTCTTGGATCATTCTAGCATTTGCTTCTTTTGCCTCTTGTCTGGGCCCTAGTGTTTTATTGTCCTCAGAAATAGTGTTTTAGACAGGGTCCCCTCTAGAGAAAGTATAGAGCTACTTAGGGACAGTTACTGTATGTCTGGTGTTGAGGGAGTGTTAGGGGAGAAATAGGGAGAGCCAGTGTTAAGCCTTGTTTCATGGACTCTGTCACCAAATGTGGTGAAATCTGCACTAATTTAGATTTCTGATAAATGTTATACATAATTCATGCGTGAATTTTTAAGTTTGTGTTACAGGTAAAAAAATAGTAACATGTCAATTCTTGATGCCAAATCTAACTGTATTGGGCAGCCACACTGTATCTAAATCTGTGTTCAAATCCATGTGAAAATCCATGGCACAACTCGAAAGCTTATTCAAATAACAGTGTCAGATCCATGTAGAAAAAAATCCAAGGTATATCTGATGCTCAATAGTCCATCTGAACATTCCTTTAGGCTCAGCATTTCTCTGTTCCAGTCTCCACTGCCAGTTTCATTAATACCGTAATTATCATCATCATCTGGTTACTCTCAAAAAAGTTTATAGCAAGTTTTCTTTATATATAAAAGAAGATTTTTTTTTTATAAGACATCTCTTTCAACAAAACAGGTGATACTATTCTTTCAAACGCCCCTGGCCTCGAACTACCGGTCAATTACAGCTGCAATAGAAATAAACACAAGGAGTAGGAATTAAACAGACACACTTCTTTCGGTTTAGCATTTATGTGAGATGGCAACGTTTTCCGTAAACTCACTACTCAGCCTTACCTAAAATGGATATTATACCAAGCTACAATGCGACTGATTTACAGAACGGGCCGCGGACAGGTGAATTCTTACCAATACAAAGTGTTTACAACTGTAAGCAAAATAAATCTGTTCCTGAATCTTTCTTATTTGCTTGGAATTTCTATTATAAGACACTTCAGAGGTGACGTCTGCCAGTTCATTTCCAGACAAGCTCGTCAAATGCTCCTATTTAGATGGAAAGTAAAGAGTTTTTCTGTCAAGGTGATAATAAAAAGACAGAAACTGGATATACTATGCTAAAACTGTAAACAAAACAAGTTAGTGGGAAATGCTAAAGATCCTCTGGTTCTCTTGGCAATGTAAGAACAAGCACTTTATGACCTAGTTACAGGAATCACAATGTACACCAATGGCAGTTCTAACTATTTTGGGTAATTAAACAGGGATTTACCCAAGTAAAGTGTTGGGGGGGGGGGTGTTCTAGCATCCAACTGTGACAATGCAATGATTCTATATAGAACATGGGCACATCTATTTTAATTATACCGTAAACATTGCAGAAGTGCAGTTCACAGGATGGCCTTTAGGGGCATGAAATCGGGAATTATGTGTGCTAAATTAGCTAGGCCGGCTGTAGGGATGTGGTCGGAGGAGATAAAAGCTCCAGAAACACTCCTGCAAAAGGGTAAAGGCTGCTGAGGCAGCTACAAAGGGTTGCAAGCCTGAGTTCCGGTGCGGACCAGACTGTGTCTGTCACAAGTCTGACAGTGAAGGACGCCCCCGAGATGCCCTAGTTCGGTATAGTAACAAGGACACTGTGGGTTGTAAACCCAGAAGATGTGTTGTGTTCCAGTGTATATGCAGTGTGTTGATGCTATAAACCTTTGCTGTGTGCAATTAAGCTGACAGATGCCAGATATTTCAAGAAATCTGGTTGTCCAGAGTCTATATGAAAGTGTCACAAATCACAATCCATCTCACGGAAAAAGATGGCGATCCCTGTGAGTGATTAACCCCTGAGTTACCACACATTGTAAATACGGGGTATATCATCATTAAAATCTAACTGTTTTTTTGCGAATCAACTCATAGGAAATCATTTCTAGTGAAAAATGACAAGTCCCAAATTATCAACAAATGGTGTTGACGTCTGCTGAACCTCTGCAGCCTATTACTGGAGTCTGAGTGGTCCTCTTATGGGCTAGTCTGACACTGTAAATAAAACATTTTGGTATAGAATTATATACTTGCAGAGCCTTCTAGCTCCTTAAGGGCGCCCACCCACTGGCGATTTTTTTCCCTGCGAAATTCGCAGCATTTTTTTCTCTGCAGGGGTCTATGGGACTTGTAATGTTAAAATCGCGATCGCGCAAAATCGCGATTTCGCGGTAAATTGCGATTTTGCGCGATCGCGATTTTAACATTACAAGTCCCATAGACCCCTGCAGAGAAGAAAATGCTGCGAATTTCGCAGGGAAAAAAATCGTCAGTGGGTGGGCGCCCTAAAGAAGTATTTGCTACCTTTCAGGTGTACCGAGTTATTTCATATGTCCCATTGGGGGGTTTCCAATCTAAAGACAACATGTAATGTTGGACAAAGTAAATGTAGGTTAATATGTTGCCTCATGTTTTACCTAGTGTGGCTATCTCTCTGTTGCACTCTATGGAGACAGCAGTGGCCAGAGATGGGACCTGCACCTATCAGGCATTTATGATATATCCTCTGGATATGCCATAAATGCTTTATCCAACAACTATTTCAGTCACATAGAAATGTAACTGTCCACTGAAATTAACCTTTAGGCCGCCTGCACACGAGCGGGTCAGATCCGGCAGCGAGAATTCTCGCCGCGGGACCCGACCCGAGAGCCTGCAGGGACGAGCGCGTACTCTCCCGCGCCTGGCGGCCCCAGCTCTTTCATGTGCCGGCTGCCGCGCAGCCGGCGCATGCGCAGACTGGAGCCGGCGGCCGGGTGAGTGCGTGCCCCGCAGAAAAATAGGACATGCCGCGGTTTGTTTGCCGCGCGAGATTTCGCGCGGCCAAACTGCGGCCGTCTGCATAGGAGTGCGTATTGTAATGCACTCCTATGCAAACTTTCAGCGGCGGAAATCCCGCGGCGGGATTTCCGCCCGTGTGCAGGCGGCCTTAAAGGTGTTGTCCCGCGCCGAAACGGGTTTTTTTTTTTTCAATAGCCCCCCCGTTCGGTGCGAGACAATCCCGATGCAGGGGTAAAAAAAAAAAAACGTCCAGTACTTACCCGAATCCCCGCGCTCCTGCGACTGCTTACTTACCTTAGTAAGATGGCCGCCGGGAACTTCACCCACGATGCACCGCAGGTCTTCTCCCATGGTGCACCGTGGGCTCTGTGCGCTCCATTGCCGATTCCAGCCTCCTGATTGGCTGGAATCGGCACACGTGATGGGGCGGAGCTACAAGGACCAGCTCTCCGGCACGAGTGGCCCCTTTCGGAAGGGAGAAGACCGGACTGCGCAAGCGCGTCTAATCGGGCGATTAGACGCTGAAATTAGACGGCACCATGGAGACGGGGACGCTAGCAACGGAACAGGTAAGTGAATAACTTCTGTATGGCTCATAATTAATGCACAATGTATATTACAAAGTGCATTAATATGGCCATACAGAAGTGTATAACCCCACTTGCTTTCGCGGGACAACCCCTTTAAAGGTATTTTCCCACAGAATGAAATGATCCTCTATCCCCAGCTCTCTGATCCCCACCGATCACAAGAACAAAGGTCCCTAAGGTTTATGAATGAATGAAACTCTAGTCATGCATATGTAGAGTTGCTGTATTCATTCAATGGGCCTGCTGGAGACAGCTGCATTCAGTCTCTTGGCTATCTATAGTAATCCTAATGAAATAAATGGAGGCGGTGTTTATACATGACCATCACTACATTTATTCAGAGACCTCCAGGACCCCCAATCTTATGATGGGTAGTCCAGCAGTTTGAACCCCATTGATTACATAGTTATCCCCTGCCTTAAAGAATAACTGAATATAGTGGCACAATCCCTTTAAGTGAGTTGGAGAAATGGCTTAGTAGTTATGCTCAGCCGAACCATTTTCATCTCACTTTAGATGTTTGGTTCTCAATCTGTACTTTTTTTGTAGAGATGTGTTCACCCTTACCTTTTTGTGAGGGATTCCAATTTAATACATTCTCATGCAGATGCATATAGATGAACAAAGCCTGACAGAGTAATGCAAAAACTTTTTCTTGCTTTTACAAAGCTGGTTATCTCACGCCACTCATCTCTGGATACCTCACACCAGAGTATCTCAATTAATAAATACTGTGCCAGAACCCAGCTCAGTTCATAAGTACAGAACCAGAACCAAGCTCATAATCTAAATACAGTACTGGAACCAAGCTCATAACATAAATGCAGCATAAACCAACCTCAGTATATAGATACAATCCAAAAACCAAGCCATAAATGAAATACAGTAGCACAACCAAGCAATTGTGTTGTGGGGGCACCAATGGTCTGACAACAGGGCCTTGAAATATTAGAGAGGAGGAGACAGGGGTAGAAAAGGAGGATTCATGTAGCTCCACAAGATGTTGCTGCATGAAGGAAGATCATCTGGCCAGGTGCATCTAAGGGGGGTGATTACCCTCAGCCTCCTGGTGTCCTCCTACAAGCTAATGGCTGGTGCCATGTGCGACTGCATGGGTTTCACATAGCTAAGGTTGGCCATAAGACCATTCCCCAGTGGGCCCAGCTTCTGTCACAATATTAGTCTTCTACTATAATAAAGTCTCAAAGTTCCTTCAGAAGAAAACTCAATTTGAGGTAACTTTGAAGCTAATCACTTATCACTAGGGTCTGTCTCTTATCAGTTCTGTTGTGTCCTAAGAACGTGCAACCTCAATAACATAAATCAACAGCACAACTGTGCAAAAGGAAACAAAAACTAAGGGGGAATGCCCTCCCTATCATCCCCTAACCCGGGAAGGGGCGCTGCCTACTCGGCAGACCGACCGCGCTGATAAGTGCGAGCCTGCACTCGAACCTGGGCCACTGACCAGTCCCTCACTGGAGGCCCTAGCACAAAACAAAAGGAGAAACAAAACCAAACTGTAAAGAACTTAGCTTATCCAGCAGAGCTTCCACCACTCTGTGTTGCTCCGTCATTGTCCAACATAGAACTGAAGTGAATCATTGAACAGCACTGGAGTAACAGTTAGCACTTCTTAAATAGGAGCAGAGCTACTTAGCACCAGGTGCTGACTGACATTAATCTTGCAACCTCCACACCTCTCAGCTCCAGGAGAGGTAGGAATGCTGCTAAACCCTGGTCTGGCCTGAAGGCAAGGTGGGAACCTCAGAACGGCTGCAACAGTACCTCCCCTTCTAGGAGGGGCCCCAGCACCCTTAAGATCAGGACGACCAGGGTTTGATCTGTGAAATTTTTTGACTCGACGGGAGTCCAAAATGTGACTTATTACCAACTGCTCCTCCCCATCCGCTAGCACAGGAGCCGGGGGTGGAGGGTCATTCCCAGGATCGATGAATCTTTTGAGCAGAGATTTGTGGAAAACATTGTTAATTTTCATCGCACTGGGAATTTCTAACCGAAAAGCAACCGCATTACTCTTCTCAGTTATTTTAAATGGACCTATAAATCGCGAGCCAAGTTTAGCGGACGGTTGTTTGGGTTTTATAACTCTGATAGACAACCAAACCAAGTCTCCAACACGGAATTCCGCCCCCTCTGAGCGGTGACTGTTAGCAACTCGCTTTCTCCGCCGAACTGCTTGCCGTAACTCTCTTTGGACCTCGGCAATAATAGGCCCAGAAGAATCTGGCTGCCCCAGTGCCGGAGCCATAGCAACACACTTCTTCAATTTCTGAACCCTCTCAGGATCCATCTTAAAACCCACTTGGGTATAATCTTTGAGCGTCAGTCTCTCAGGAGGGGATATACGGCTCCTGGGGAACTCGTAGTCAGGGAGGAGTTTAATTGCACAATCCCCCTGTCGGAGCGGTGGCAATCTGTCTGCCCCCTCTAGGGAATACACATCAGAGAGGTCAGCAATGACTTCCGGCAGCTCTTCTGCCTGAATAGAAGCTAGATCGAGCGAAATGCAACCAGACAAACACCTAGAGCTTCAATTAACAATGTCCCCCTTCTTCCAGTCTACTACCGGGTTGTGTAGATGTAGCCAAGGCAGCCCCAAGACTACTTGCGTAGGGAGGGATTCTATGACATATAATGTTAAATCTCCATGTGGAACAGCCCAATTTTTAAACGGACGTTAGGCACACAAAACCTCAGACTTCTCTGCGATAGTGGAGCAGCATCAATGGCAGATACTGGGATGGGAGACTCCAGAGCCTTCATCTCTAAGCCTAAACGTCTGACCGTCTCCCGATGTATTAAATTAATACTAGCTCCACAATCCAGAAGGACTCTTATGGGGTTGCCCACACTATCAGACAGGATCTCAGCAGGAAGCACCAGTCTGGAGGGTGATATCCAGGCAATTTGATGGCCTAGAGGGGCCCCCTCAGTAATCTCCCGGTCATCAAGTCCTGGCTGGCAATTATGACGGGGACAACACTGAGCCATGCGACCAATGCGGTTACAGGAAAAGCAACGACCTTTACACTGTACTTTGTTCCCATTCCTAGCCCTGGCAGCCAGAGACCCCAACTGCATGGGCTCCTCCACTTCCGCTGATAAGAAGCCAGAATCTATGGAGAGTTCCTGATGTCTCTCCCTGATCCGTCTCCCAGCTTTGATAGCCAGAGACATGGCCTCATCAAGACTGCGGGGTACTGGATAACCTACCAGTACATTCTTGATTTTATTGGATAGACCCCAATGGAACTGGCTCTTTAAAGCAGGGTCATTCCACTGGGTTTCTGCTGCCCAACGTCGAAACCCAGCACAATAATCTTCGACAGAGGAGTCTCCCTGTCGTAAACGTCTGATATTCCCTTCAGCCACCGATATCTTGTCTGGGTCGTCATAGATTAGACCCAATGCAGCAAAAAAGTCATCCACTGAGTCCAAGGCCTCAGACGTTGGGGGTAATGAAAAAGCCCATGCCTGCGGCGCCCCCTGCAGTCTGGACATAACAATGCCCACCTTCTGGGCGTCGTCCCCTGAAGACACTGGATGCAGTCTAAAGTAGACCCTACAGGCATCCCGAAAGGATCCGAATTCCTGCCTATCACCAGAAAAACGGTTGGATAGCTCAATTTTTGGTTCCTTGCTGGGAACCTGCAGCGCAGTTTGCCGCTGTTTTAACTCAGTGAGCTCAGCAGCCAGCGTGCCAAGCTGGTGCGACAAAACCTCAAGGGGATTCATAGTAACAGTACAGAATCTCCAAAGGCTGGTCAATCTGTTGCGTCCTAAGAACGTGCAACCTCAATAACATAAATCAACAGCACAACTGTGCAAAAGGAAACAAAAACTAAGGGGGAATGCTCTCCCTATCGTCCCCTAACCCGGGAAGGGGCCCTGCCTACTCGGCAGACCGACCACGCTGATAAGTGCGAGCCTGCACTCGAACCTGGGCCACTGACCAGTCCCTCACTGGAGGCCCTAGCACAAAACAAAAGGAGAAACAAAACCAAACTGTAAAGAACTTAGCTTATCCAGCAGAGCTTCCACCACTCTGTGTTGCTCCATCGCTGTCCAACATAGAACTGAAGTGAATCATTGAACAGCACTGGAGTAACAGTTAGCACTGCTTAAATAGGAGCAGAGCTACTTAGCACCAGGTGCTGACTGACATTAATCTTGCAACCTCCACACCTCTCAGCTCCAGGAGAGGTAGGAATGCTGCTAAACCCTGGTCTGGCCTGAAGGCAAGGTGGGAACCTCAGAACGGCTGCAACAAGTTCATTGTCCAATATCGTGTTACATCTTATTGATCATAAGTCCTGAGATAGCAATGATAGCAAAAAAAATGATGATGAAATTAAAAGTGCACATGTTCTGTGTAGATGGACGGAGGCTCCGAATATTTTTTCTGGTAGATCACAGGAGCCCTGGTCTGACACTGAGGCTTCTGATTGAAGTTCTGAGAAATTGCCATGCAAGTTATTTTTCCCGTATGAAACACTTCCTGTAATGTTATAAGCTCAGCCCAGGCTATGCAGTCATTGTCTCCAAGTTTAATACATCATGTTTGATGATGTTCTTTGTCGTAGACATCTTCACCTCAAGTTCTAACCAGAGAACAAGTTCAGTGTAGTTTTTCCTTTAAATATTGCCAAAGTCAGAAGCTATATTTTATTCTTCCATGTGTGAAGGTGTCTGCAATTTACCAAGATATATTATTAAGTTTGAACTATTATAATAAATGCATGTGAAATAAAATGAATCAACCATGCTGAATTACACCTGAATATAACTGTTCACAGCTCCGGGGAAAACGGAAATTATTTACCTCTAATCAGACGAAGTCACTGACATCTGAAGAATTGCGAGGTTCCACCAGTGCCACTAGTTTCCACCCCTTCTATTCCCTTGAATGCTATCATTGAAATACCAACGTTGCAGTTTAGGAAAACAATTGGTCTCTACAGCTTTTTAATTGCATTCATGCATATTTAAAGACTAGAAATTAAAAATGAAGCATACTTATTGTATTGCATGTATATATCATATAGATCTATAATGTTAATAGACTAAAGCACTTATAATGTAATTATAGTGTTCAGAGTGGTCCAAAGATGGACATCTATAAAGAACTATTGAGTGCCCCTGTAAACATCTGCCATATTGCCTCCCAAAGTATCGGCCACTGGGCTCTTAAAAACAATGTCACAATCCCCCCTACAAAGAAAGATCCCACACCACTCTTAAATCACTGGAGGCCACACCAACAGGAAGTTGCATCTGAGCAGCCAATCAGCAGTGGCTCTCAGGAACTATTTCCTCCTCTATCACGTATTGTAATGTAGATGAACCTTCAAGCTGGACACAAGTTGTGTAGGGTCACAAAAACTGCAAAAATGAGAAAAAGAGAAGTCTGTTAAGTATCTATTGCCTAAATGCGTAATGGTCTCTGGCACTCCAGCGTCAACAGGAAGGCCTTAGACACGTGTTCATGTGTATCATAGATGGTAAGGGACCTTTATTGGCTGAGGCTTAGACAATCTTCAGTCTGCCCCTTTATATAGGTGAGGCCAGACATCCCAAATCTTTCCCACTGCCAATAAATATTGTTAACCCTTTCCAGTCCAATTTGTATCCTGGTTTTCCTAGGGGGCTTACTCTTTTTCTGCCATTATACAACGGCGCTATCTGCTGGCTAAAGCGAGTACTGCATGAAGTGACACATTGGATAGGCTCTGACAGCAGAGAGGCTGGCAATATACAGTAAGAGAACCCCGACGGACGTCTTCCAACATCGGAGCTGTACAGCCTTAAATCATAATGTCTTCAGATGTCAGACAGTGGATTGGAAAGGGCTAATGTATAGTCATGTGCAGCTTTTTGGCCAGTTGCATGACAAATAAGCAACACTACTTAACATAAGATTGGCTGAAAAGCTGAACATGCCAGAAGAGTGGGGTTCCTCTCTTCGTGATTCTTCCAGGAAATGATTTGGGGGCTCTGTTCTTCCTCATAGATCTATTTACAAATGAACATTAGCTCAGGGTTGTGTAAGGGGTTAAAATAGTACAGGGAGAAGTGAGGTCTCTGAAAGCTCTCGCGAGAGGGAGGCCAAGAGACACGGAGCCTCAGAGTGCCGGATCAGGGAATGAGTGACACAGACAAGGAAGCGGATTGTGTTTAGGGTGAGGCAGTGCAGTGAAAAAGACTCACCCATACTAAACATGACCTTGTGGGAGCATGATCTGGTTTGAAGGCCATTTCCCAGTGAGGACCTCAATTGTATTGTGAAACTGTTTGATGTGGACTCTGCCTCTCTTACCAACTCTCAGTGAGATGCTATCACCCGGATGGCAAAACTCAGTTTGGTGAGTGAGCACTGAGAGACGGTTTTGTTATTAAAAACATCCAAGAAAAGACGCTTTGCCTCCGCGCAACTTATCCTATGCCTATCAGTTGGTCCAACACCCGGCACTAATATTATGGGCAGGTCTATGTGGCCTATATGGCTATGCCAAAGGTGCTAGGGTGTGTGGGAGAGATTTGGGTGCTTGAAACGGTGTCCCCCCCACCCCCAACCTGACCAGCATATTCATTCTGCCTGGTTGTTTAAGATCTATGTTCAAAAAGAGTGCCGTGTGATAAGCCAATCTCAGTGGGTTTGGCTCCTATAACTTTTATTGCAATGGAAATCTCTTGCTGGCTATATGTTCCCTTTGTAGCTACCTCTGAAAGGGAATCATAGTATTACAATCGGGGCATTTAACCTTTTCCAATCCACTGTCTGACATCTAAAGACATTATGATTTAAGCCTGTACAGCTCCGATGTTGGAAGACGTCCGTCGGGGTTCCCTTACTGTATATTGCCAGCCTCCCTGCTGTTGGAGCCCATTATAGTCAGTGGAGTCTGTTCAGCTCCAATTGGTCCCATTCAGACAGATGGTGCTGTTTATCCTGCTTCCACAATGAAGCCGCTAGTCTGAACGAACCCTTATTATATTTTTTGTGTAGAACAGCTGAACTCAATCACCCTTCACCCTAAGTGGCGCCACTTGTACTTCTAAATGCTCCTTTTCTCTGGGCACAACCAATGCTCAGATTTGCAGTTTAATTACAGATTAATAGAGACAGTGTATTCAAGTGATTTATCATTCTTCCAATTATGATTTTTTCTTTATGTCATAACGTAGAATTCAAATACTATCCATATTTATATCATGAAGTAATAAATTACCATTCAGATGCAATTCTCCAGACCGTCTGTCTGTGACATTTTATGGATAGGAGAACTGGGCAAGAACTAGGAATAAAGAAGCCGGACAGGGAAAATATTGCTGCCAAGGAACACAAATAAGTGGATCCTTGACCTACTTGAAGCTAATCTTCCACATGATGTTTTATCTTATTCTGCACTTATCAGAAGATCCAGCTCAGTGGAGAGAACAAATATACTTGGAAAGGTGAAGGTTAAAAAGTAACTACCGGTAGATAAATAGCTGCAAGATAGATGGGTGCAAACCACATAGAATCCTATAGCCTTGAACAGAAGGCAGAACCCTATGCAAAACTCTATTCATATGGTCACAAGGAAACAAGACTGATGTAATGGCATTAGCGTCCTCAGGACCGGGACAGTTTTGACCTTCAGAAGGTAAAGAATTTTTTTTAATTTTTGTATTCATACATTCTGACTGTTGGAAGGTCTCAAAATTCTTTATCTGGCGTTGCGGCATTAAGCCTTCTGTTTCTTAGGGCTGGTTCTACTTTCTTGGGCCAGCATTTTTGAGTGCGTGTTAGTGTTCCATCAGAATGAATTTATAACGTGGGGAAAATGCAGACTTTTTTGTTTATTTTTTAATGCTGGCTGTCAATCATCTTAAATAGTGTTATTAGTGTATTTAATGATGAGTAAAGTTTTGAAAAGTTCAGTTTGGCTGGTTCACTAAACTTTTGAAAACGTTTGAACCGAAACAGGAGTTCACCAGAACCCCTAAAACTGGTGTATAACACTGTCCAGAGGCGTAACTTGAAGCTCCTGGGCCCCAATGCAAAACCTGGAACGGGGCCCCCAACTATAATGCTTTATTCATAGTACTGGGCTTCCTATATGGAGAAGAGAGGCCTTATGGGCCCCCTAAGGCTCCTGGGCCCAGGTGCAACCGCATCCCCTGCATCCTCTATAGTTACACCCCTGACACTGTCTAAGAGCCATAAAAGCCCTGTATAACACTCTGAGACTGTTATATAGTGCTTTAATAGCTCTTATACAGGGTTATACATGAATGTTCAGGACTAGTGTAGAGAAAACCAAACCAGTAGAATCCGGTTTCGGGTAGAATTTTGTCAAAAAAATCAGTCTGGGTTTGTGCTAAACTGAACTTTTGGCAAAGTTTGACCCGAAGCAGAGTTCTACTAGTTCAGTTCGCTCAACTCTAAATATATTCAAATTATTATGGTTATGAGAATATCTAATATGTCTGTAATACTTGGTGCTTCCAATTCATATTTAGAGGGTGAATTACCAGAGCTTTATGGAGAAGGATCAGGTGATGAAGCAGATGAAGACACTTGTGAAGATGCAACACTTCTGCCCTCTGATTCGCTGAGCACGCTGCTGACTGCATATTGTAACCGTGGGGAAGGAAAGAAGTTTGTGAGTCTTGCCGTGTTCAGCTTCTGTGTTTTTGCTTTCCCCGTGATGCAAGAGATAAGTGATCCGATCTGTTACCAGGGACCCACAAAGGATGCCGCGGGGAGACGATTTTTAGTGAGTGTGCAGTTTACTCCATGTGCTGTAGGCCAGGACCCCGGCCCCACTATATCGTAGATGTTGATGGTTTTATACTTTGAGCTCTATGCAGGGCTGTCCTGATGTAATGCTGAAGGCATACCTTAGGCAATGATGAAGTAGAATACAAAATTAATAGTCCTTTAGTGGGACAAAAAAGCTAATTAAGTTTAATAAAATAAATGGTGAAAAAGTTACATAAGTAAAAAAAAAAGACTTTTTGAGATTGTTAAAGGAAATGCATTTTATTAAAAAACATATACAGGTACTTATATCAGTTATTGCACTTTACTACCCACTCAGAAAGGACAAATGACATGGTGACATGGCAGAGTGATTTCACACCTGCACTGGGGGATTCCGCTTTTCTGCTCTATTCCAAGAACAAGAAAGGGAAATCCCTGCGCCCAAACAGTTACATCCCTGGACAGAACCGAACAGCATCGGAGGAACCCCGATGACCACCCAGCTGCCCATTTTTTGGATGGAAGAAAATGCACTGCTTATGTAGTGGCCCGAAGTGCATATATCTGGCCCCTCCATAACAGTCATACATGTCATGTCTTTAATGTGGATGCTCTGTGCAAATTGTCTTATCTTTAGTTATGTGTATTGCACAGCTGCAGCATGTAAGAGGTTAATGTCTGTGAATGTCTGGGATATGTCTGGAAATTGTAACGAGTTATGTTGTCACGTGAGTATGCAAGGTATGTATGTGAGTGAAAGGTAAGAAAGGAGGTTCAATGGTTGAGTTTGGAGGGAGAGTGCCGGCCACACGGGGGTAACTTCAACCCTTATGTGGTGAAGAATAGAAGAGGAAGAGAGGTACCCTGATGACCTAAACCCAAGACCCCTATCCTAGGAGAGAGAGAGCGAAAGAGTCCACCACGCAGTGTTCAGAAAGCTGTTTGCAAGTAAATGTCAGTGGAGTGTTTTGTCCTCCTCCGGTGTGTGTGTTAAGGAGTGGAGTCATAGAGATAACTAAGACAGTAGGCCCGGTGTCATCCTGTGTCTCGGAGTGTGTGTGTCCAGGAGTGGAGTCATACAGATAACTTGGACTGTAGGCCCGGTGTCATCCTGCGTTCCAGAGTATGTGTGTCATACAGCTAACTTGGACTGTAGGCCCGGTGTCATCCTGTGTCTCGGAGTGTGTGTGTCTAGGAGCGGAGTCATAGAGATAACTTGGACTGTAGGCCCGGTATAATCCTGTGTTCTCCTCCCTGACCTCTATAATTTGTTCTTCCTACATTGGTGTGTGAGCTTATCAAATCTGAAAGTAAAGTTCCAGTCACTGACCGTTCGCAGCGACTAAAGTTATCAAGTTAACAGTGTGTGGACTCTCTTACTTTTCCCATCAGACATCCTACGGAGTAAGGGATAGTGGCGTCACCCATGACATATTTCTTCAGGTCCACCACACCACCTATTCAGGTAACCACTGCCGCAGCATTGCCTGTAAGAGGCCTGGCAGCGCCTTGGCCAAGGTTGCTCGCATCCCTCAGAGGAGGAGTTGGCAGTGCCACCGTGACATCCCTAACAACTACCCCCGCCATCTCCTTAGTGGTGGGCCTGGTGTCTCGGTTGTTGCACATACAGCACTTTTTCTTCTGGTATTCTGAGCCGTATCTGTGACTGAATCTTTGGCCAGAGGTTCAAACACAAATGTGAAACCGGCCTTACTTAGTACAAAGCCATGTAACAAATGCACATAGAGCCATTGATGACATTAAGGGGTAATATATATTGTGAAGTGTGAAGAAAGTGATCCAACAATTTCATCATCAGTATTACAGCATTACTATGTAATAATCAGGCACATGCGATCCCATAACAGTGAGAACCCATTTGCCATAAAATTTGGGGGCATTTAACAATTTACATTAGGCCCCAGGAAGGGCAATCTAAACCAGATTTTAGGGGAAACGGAATTCATTTTCTGTCTGAAAGCCCTTAATCTTAACAGACTTAATGAAGGATTGGCCTGGCTATATGGGTTATGCCGCTGCAGACAAGCCGTCCATCACAAAGCACAATCCATCGACCCATCTAATTTGGTGCCAGGAGCATGGTCATTGGACAGTTGAGGAACTAAAGAAGGTTCTATGGAGCGATGAAGCACACTGCTCCTTCATATCAGATGGAGGTACCTGGGTGTGGAGGAGGCCTGGGGAACACCTTGTACCTGATTGGGTTGTGTCAGCAGTTAAGTATGGCAGAGGTTTCATTATGGACTTGGGAGTGTTTTTCATGGCAAGATTCAGTCCGGTAGTTGTAGTGACAAGAACCATGAACATGGATGTGGACCCTGACATTCTAGACAATAATGTGCTGCCGACAATATGACAATACTCTTGGAATGGTCGGCCATACTTCCAACCAGACAACGCGCCTTGTTACAGATCCAATGCTGTTTTACATTGGTTTGAGGATATGGATGTTCTATGATTGGACCGGCTGTACAGAGTCTGACCTGATCCCTACTCTTTGAAACAAACCGAAACATCGGGTCAGTAAACATCTCACACATTATTGACATTCCTGACTGAATCATCATTGTGGCTAGCAGCTGAGTGATACTGTGAGCTTAATTTATAAATATTGGCCCTGTTCTAATGGCCGCTGCTTGCCATGCGTTGGTCCGATCCCCAGTGAAACATACCAGAGAGTCATGACTTGAGTTGAGGTGATTCTAGCATAGTGTTCCATGTTGGCAGTAGGGTCGTATTCCTGACTGTTCAGTCTTTGTATCATGGATCGAGCATTGTGTGGTCTCACATGGGTAATGTTATTTATACACAAGACCCTCCACAAGGGAAACCGTAGATTTTAGAGCAACACAACAACTTTATGCCTTTTAGTAGTTTTTAGTAAATTTTAGTTTTTATGGTTTGCTAGTGGGGTTTATAGGTCATTGTCTCCGTGGGGTTTATTTTCCTTTGGCCACACATCTGATTGTATGGAAATATAACATTTCTTCCAGTTTCCGTTATTCTTGGATTTGCGGTACTCTGAGCCCCGTGTTAAATTGGTGCTGATAGATCAAGGTGCTTTATGTCAATGTTGTCAGCCTTATTATTGCCGACACACAATAATTACCGGGGAGAGAGGTTATTTAAAACAAAAGATGGAAATGCAGTGGGTGTAATTTGATGTGCATATGACACAGACATGCATCAATTTCCTGTCTCTAGTGTCATTCTCCGGGATTGAGAAGGTCTGATATCTGGCGCACAATGCTAATAAAGGTATGTTCTTCATTGATAACTGCTTGGTTGCTCTTTAGCTCTGATCAGTACTTGCAGCATAAATGAATTGTTTAATATAAGTCTGCAACAGCCTAAGGGTGCGTTCACACGAGCGTAGACGTATTTACGTTCGCACGTGCGCAGCGTTTAATCGCCGGAAAGAACGTTTTTCGGCGATCACGACCAGAGCTAGAAAGCGTATTATTGTTTGTTCCTACTTTGCAAACTATCTTTTCGGCCATCGAATATGCATTGGCGCGTATTTCGGTCGCGTATGTTCCGGGTTTTTTTCGGGTTGCCGTTTTTACGCGCCGTAAAATCGCCCGTGCGAACGAATACATTCGAAACCAATGCCTTAGATGGTCACGTTTATACGATCGGGCGCAAAAACGCGCCATTTATGCGCTCGTGTGAACGCACCCTAAAATCTACCACCTTCCTTATTACATGCTCAGACTGCTGCCCTATGATTCCTCATGCTTTATACTGCAGTACTGCTTGTTCAGACCGGCTGCTGCACATAAGCAAAAACATAATATACTACAGACTCACCCGGAAGTCAGTACATGGAGACATTAGGCCATGTGTTCACGTTAAATGGATACTAACTTTTGAAACAACTTGTGATTATATGATAGTCAGTGTGACAATTAGCAAAACTGGATAAAAATCTGGAAAATATAGGATACAAGTCATATAATGACCAGAGATAGTGCTATACCTCATGACGCACATGGTAGCTTATTCTGAAAGGTTATCTGGAAACTCAGATACAAGCTAGGCAAATTTATTGACAAATAATGTAACAAATTTATGACCACATTCTTTCTATTTGATAATTTTGTCACAATATACATCACTGTCATTAACGTTCAAAATGAATTTCTACAGAGTCTATGTGGAAGACAGATGAGGTTCCTCCTCATTGGCAAATTGTTTTGCAACTTTTTACAAAGTTGTATTTTATAACTGTCTCTAAGCCTTGACCAGACTGTGAGCCATTTGCACTTGTAATGCCACTTTTACAAATGTTGTATTCATAGTGCAAGTAACACAAAATTCTGGTGCAAATGGTTCATAAATATGTTGCAAAACAGGAAAATATTTGGCAGTAAAAAGCCCAAAAACATGCATACTAGGTCATATTGACCAGACCTACGCAACATACGGCCCGCAGCCACATGTGGCCTGCTAAAGTATTTCTCGCGGTCTGTGGACTGTGACATGATTATGATGTTAAGAGGCTAGTTGCATTACTGTCATTCAAGTCAGGGAAGGTCCTGTAAGCCCCAGGAGCTGCAGAATCTTTCGGTGTTTGGAGCTGTGTGTATATGACGCCCACTTCAATGATAAAATCGAAAATATCCAAAAAGAAATCACTGCACACTTCCTGACTAGCCCCAATCCTGGTCTCTTCAGCCCTCCATCTATCACTCACTCACTATCTGTACTAGAACCAATGGCAGAGGACAAAGACTCTAGACTGCTGTCCTCCGCTCGACCTACCACATGCGCTAGCAAACCTCTCCCCTTCCTCCTCACACAAACACTGCATCATATCCTCTCTGCTGAAGGAACCGACCCTTGAGCCGTCTGACATCGCTAACTACTGACCCATCCCAAATCTCCACTTTATCTCCAAATTCTTAGAACAACCGGTCTACTCCCACCTGACATGCTTTCTCTCTAACAATAATTCTCTTCTTGACTCCTTGCAGTCTGCTTCCGCCCCCTACATTCCACCAAAACTACCCTCACAAAAGTATCTAAGTCAAGGAATGACTACTCCATACTAATTCTCCTTGACCTCTCCGCTGCGTTTGACACTGTCAACCATGATCTCCTTCTCACTATACTTCATTCCATCGGCCTAAAGGACACTGCTCTATCCTGGTTCTCCTCCAACTCTCTGATCGCTCATTCAGCATCTCCTTCACTGGCTCTACCTCCTCTTCACTTCCCCTTGCCATTGGGATTCCCCAAGGCTCGGTCCGTGGTCACCTCCTTTTCTCTATCTATACAGCCCCAATTGGAAAAATCATCCACAAATTTGGCCTCAAATATCACCTCTGCACTGACGACACCCAGGCATACATCTATTCCCGTGATATCTCAGCACCATTTGTCTTAAATGCCTCCGACTGCCTGTTCGCTGTCTCAAACACCATGTCCTCCCTCTACCTCAAACTCAACCACTCAAAAAGTGGTTGTGTTTCTGCCCTCCACCAGCCGACCTTGCCCCAATATCTTCATCCCAGTATCTGGCATCATAATAACCTCTAGATAGCACGCCTACTGTTTTGGGGTCACATTGGACTCTGACCTTTCCTTTACCCTCAACATAGATTCTCAGGCCCAAACATGCCACCTGCACCTCAGGAACATTGCAAAAATCCAACCGTTTCTTACCACAGACACAGTAAAAATACCCGTTTTCACCCTCATCCATTCTTAGCTCGACTCCTACAATTTGCTGCTAATTGGCCTTTCCCACTCCAGACTCTCCTCTCTCCAATCCATATTGAAAGCGGCAGCTAGACTCATCTTCCTATGCAGTCACTTCTCAGATGCAACTGCACTATGCCAATCACTGCACTGGCTGCCCATCCACTATAGAACTTAAAGGGGTTGTCCCGCGCCGAAACGGTTTTTTTTTTTTTTCAACAGCCCCCCCGTTCGGCGCGAGACAAACCCGATGCAGGGACTTAAAAAAAAAAAAACGCACAGCGCTTACCTGAATCCCCGCGCTCCGGTGACTTCTTACTTACCTGGTGAAGATGGCCGCCGGGATCTTCTCCCTTGGTGGACCGCAGGGCTTCTGTGCGGTCCATTGCCGATTCCAGCCTCCTGATTGGCTGGAATCGGCACGTGACGGGGCGGAGCTACACGGAGCCGCTCTCCGGCACGAGCGGCCCCATTGAGAAAAGAAGAAGACCGGACTGCGCAAGCGCGTCTAATCGGGCGATTAGACACTGAAATTAGACGGCACCATGGAGACGAGGACGCTAGCAACGGAACAGGTAAGTGAATAATTTCTGATAACTTCTGTATGTCTCATAATTAATGCACAATGTACATTACAAAGTGCATTAATATGGCCATACAGAAGTGTATAGACCCACTTGCTTTCGCGGGACAACCCCTTTAATTCAAGCTCCTTACTCCCACCCACAAAGCTCTCCATGGTACTGCACCACCGTTCATTGCTTCACTCCTGTCCATATATCACCCAGCCAACACACTTTGATTCGCTAATACATTCAGACTAAACCCCCTCTAAATTGAACCTCTCACTTCCACCTCTAGGTTCTCTTCAGAGCTGCACTGGTCCTCTGGAATGCACTACCCCAAAATATCCTGACAATCCCCAATGCACAGAACTTCAGAGACACCTTAAAAACGCACACCTCTTCAAAGAAGCATATCTAATCTTCTGAACCAACTCTCCTTCCTCACACCCTACAACATGCCCCCATCCCTCCTAACACACGTCTGGACTATTGCCTACCTACGGCACCCCACATTCTCCATTTTACCTATGTTGTACATCCCATTCCCCTGTACCTCCTGCATCACCCTGGTAGAGGCCCCCCACACCTATTGTGTCTTAATATTTGATTTTCACATGTTATACCCTTGTGTGGAATAAGTTGGCACTATACGAGTAAAGATTATTATTAGTAGGTCCATTGCAGGGTAAAAAGCCATATGTGATCCCGCTTGGGTTTTTTTAGGTTAAAAAGTATATTGCAAATGTAAATTGTTCATTTTTCAAAAGTAAAAGCTTAGGAACCCGGAGTCATAACGGCAAAACAAAACAAAGGACGTCCACCCAAGGTGACCTTCTATTTGTTTACTTATTGACCCCTTAATGATAGGGTAAATTGGCTTTAAAATTACAAAACTGGAAAATGTGTTTAGGGCATTTATGTGGGGGCCAAATTGACATAATGCAGAGAATGGAACCCATTGATTTCAATGGGTTTATTCTCATTCCTCTTTTTGTGCACATTTCACTCACGTGAGAAAAAACGCAACATACTCTATTTTTGAGCATTTCCCCAACAAAAATCCCCATAGAAGTCTATGGGAGGTGCGCAAATGCATACTTAATATCCTCACAATTGCGAAATACACTGCGCAATTCCACAGGAAAAAGAACACATCTTGAACTCAATAGGCTAAATAGCCATTAATATCACAATGTCCTGCGCCCATGTGAACTGACCCTGTGAGTGCAAAAAGTACAGTAATATGCGCGATGACATGCACAAAAGCACATTGTTCAGGGCACAAATGCGTTGCGATTATACAAGCGTTTTGCGTACGTGCTCGTGTGAAGGGACCCTTAGCAAAGCAGTTGGGAAAATAGATTAATCATTCAATGAGAGAATAGATAGGTTTATTAGCTTACTTACAAAGTGAGCCACTAAAAGCCTTTCTCTTTGGCCCCAAGAGGTTGGCTATTTTAATTTTAGCCCCTATCTACTGCCAATTGTCTCCATTACAGAAAGAAGGAATCTAAACAGCAGCTTTTAAAGCATCATTAAAATAATATAATCAGTTAACTGCAATATAATCTTATCATTAAAGCTTTAACATTAAAACCATCTGCCCAATATTGTGTCGATCCATCTTGTAACTGGGTATTGGAGGACTCTTAGCTACTGGCTGGGCTCCCCCTTGCTTTAGAGAATAGGGTACCTACTAGAGATGAGCGAGCCTGCTCGGTAAGGTCAGTTACTCGAGCGAGCATCGCTCTTCTCAAGTAACTGCCTTCTCGTACGAGCATGCTCGGGGGGGGGAGGGGCAGCAGGGAAGAGCGGAGGGGAGAGTGAGAGAGATCTCTCTCTCTCTCCCCACCGTCGCCCCCCGCTCACCCCGCTGCTTGAGTAACTGACCTTATCGAGCCTGCTCGCTCATCTCTAGTACCTACCTCATGCGCTTCTGGTGTCGGTGGCTGGGTATTCCAATCTAGGAAGGATAGCCACAGCTGCTTCATGTATTCCTTCTAATGTGATGGTGCCTTGCTAAAATCTCATGCCACCAAAAAGCTCTGACTCGTCAAGGCATGGACTCCTCAAGACCTCCGTGGGTGTCCTGTGGTATTTAGCACTGAGACATCAGCAGCAGATCCATTAAGTCCTGTAAGTTGTGAGCTGCAGACTCCATGGATCAGACTTGTTTTTCTAGCAAATCCTACAGGTGCTTGATGTTATTGAGATCTGGGGAATTCGGGGACCAAGTCATCACCTTGAGTTCTTTGCCATATTCCTCACATCATTCCTGGAGCGCCATTAGTGAATACTGTTACCATGAAGGGGATACATTGTCTGTACAATGTTTAGGTAGATGATACATGTCATATTCTCATGAATGCCAGGAGCCAAGATTTCCCAGTAGAACATCGCCTGGAGTATTGCGCTGTTGGCTTGCTTTCTTCCCACAGTGCATCCTGATACCATCTCTTTCCCACATAAATGATGCAAACTCACATGGTCGTCCACATGATATAAAAGAACACATGATTTATCAGACCAGGCCACCTTTCTCCACTGCTGCATGGTCCAATTATGATGTTCACATGACTATTGCAGACAGCTTTGTTGGTTACCAGGTATCAGCATAGAGTACTTTGACCGGTCCTCGGATATGTAGTCCTACAAGCAGCAAGTTGCAATGATGTGTGTGTTCTTGCACCTTTCTATCATAGCCAGCAGTAACTTGTTCAGCAATATGTGCTACGATATTTCTTTCATAGAATCAGACCAGATGGGCAAGCTTGTGCTCCCTCTGTGTGGTAATAAACCTTTGGCTCCTATGACCCTGTTGACAGTTCACCAGTTGTCCAGTCTCGGAACACTTTTCGCAGGTAATAACCACGACATACCAGGAATTCCCCACAAGATCTGCCATTTTGGACTCAATTGTCTAGCCATCACACCTTGACCCTTCTCAAATTTTCTCAGATCTTTGTGCATGCCCAATATTCCTGCTTCCAACACATGTGTTCCACCCTTTGGCAGGTGCTACTCTAATGAGATTATTAATGTCATTAGAGGTGTTGTGTGCTAAGTTATAAAGTTATGCCCTATATACAGGATAGCAGATACTTTTATTGTTGCAGCAGGGTTTGGTTTTCCTTCATGGAGCTCTGGTTTATGTTAGTTCTCTTTTGGATTTTCCTCTCAGCTTTCTCTAGCACTGGTGAAGTGTTTATGGGAATGTTCTGCTACCTGTTGCACCTGCCTAGCAATTAGGGAAGGCTTTTATTCATGTCTTGGCAGTGGACCTGTGCTGATTATTCTCAGTCTTCATCTGATGGTTGTTGGAATCAGAGCTGGATCTTGGTCTCCTATTTTTTTCCTGTGCATTTCAAGCTATGTACTATGGTTACTGGTGGTAGTTGTATACTTACTTAGTTGTTTACTTCTGTCCCAGGTAGGGACAGTGAGTGGCCGAGGAACATGGGCCGGGTGCGTTCTTATCAGGACAGGATATCCTTCTATAGACAGGTACGGTCTCTTATTCTAAATCATATAAGGAAAGTTCCCCTTTCTATCTTATTCCACACATCACCTGTGGTGGTTTATGTTCTTTCTTCCACTGTGTAAACATAGTCTGGGAACTGTTCTGGGGACCGATTTCGTTAGATCGTGGTCAGACATGATATTTATGATTGGTGGGGGTGCAACTTTAATCCTAACCAATTTCGAGAATAGGGGTCCATGAAGGTCCCCTCCAGTTACAGCACCAGAGATTGCTGAGCACTCCTTCTTGGCATTTTCCAATGCTTTGACTGAAAAGAACAGAGCGGCGGTGCACATGCTCTACTGCTGCTTCATTCATCAGTCACCTTCGGGACCCCTGTTCTTGAGATCAGTGGGAATCCCAGCTGTTAAATCCCCACTGATCATAAAGTTATCCTCTTTTTTGTGGATAGGGGATACCTTCATAACTTTAGCTTCAGCTGTCAGTGGTTTTAATGTTCTGACTGATGAGGAGTGCAGTTTGATGCTAGGATGCATTATAACAGTGTCACTGAGGAGCATCCTACTGTATCAGAATGAATGGTTTCCATACACTATATATCCTAATCCAATTGCTGTGTACTTTATTCTATGACTCATATTCAAACTTTTTATATTGTTTCCATTTTATAGATAAGCCTACCAAACACTTTCCATCATCGACTGCAGAAATCAGCTCCTCCAGGACAGAGTATGACGGGCCCTCTTGTACAGAAGTGTTTAGTTTCTTGCAGTTTTTCTAACTAGATATTTCACTAATCCTTATCCTAGCTGGAAGCAAGAATACAAGAGTGCAGCCGCAGTCAGGAAGGCCCTCGCTGTGTTGTGCTCGTCAGGTATTGGAGTAATTATTATGTAAATCATCCTTGACATTCTAAAGAGGCTCATGACACCATCAAATGATTTGTATCCAATTTCCTTTCGCACTGCGTTTGGCCCAGCGTTCACGGAGATATTGATAAAAACATCAACAAATAGGAATTTAGAATAAACTTAGATTATGCAAATTTGTAGGAGCTTAATGAGATGAAGTACACGCCTTCCATTGCTATTGGTTTTTCCATACAGACAGGTCAGACATAGTGTTGTCTTGAAAGCTCCATTGTAAGCCAACCTTGTTCGATGTATGATGGCCTTTTAGAAAAATGATTTACATAATGGCCTTGTATAGTCAGACTCTTCCCCATTACTTAAAGGGGTTGTCCAGTTGTAAACTATTGATGGCCTAGCTGCAGGATATGTTGTCAATAGTAGATCGGCAAGGGTCCACAGCCTAGGACCCCCGCTGATGAGCTGTTCTCTGGGCCAGTGCCTTCGTGCATTGAGCTGATTTCCGCAGGAAGCAGACAGCTCCATTCCCACTGCAGTGGTCAGGCTTGGTATTACAGGCAGTATTCCCATTGAAGTGCATGAGAACTGTGCCAGTAATACTGCGGAAATCAGCTCACTTCATGAGCACACCAGCCTCAAGAACAGCTAATCTGCAGGGGTCCCATGCAGTGGGCCTTCAACAATCCACTATTGACAGTCTTGAACCCTCTAAATGGAATACGGTCTTTGCTACAGTCTCCCCAGGCCATTACTTGGGCAGATAGTCTCGGTGCTATAGCTGCTAACACTGCACAGGGCCAAGGAACCTGATGGTGTGAACAGGAACTTAGTAGACATATAGGCAATGGTCAGGGCTATTGGTACAGATGGAGATACCAGGTCCAGGTAGATGGTCAGGGCAGGCAGTGAGTAAAAACATAGTCCAATAATCATAACCGAGGTCAGGGAGTACAGAAGTCAGAGTAGTCAAGGGTTAGAGGAGAGTCAAAACCGGAATGCACACAAATAGGGGCTTTGCCACAATGGCTAGAAGAAACTAATTGCTTAGTCATCCTTTATGGGGAGGCCCTTTAAAGGGATTGTCTCGCGGCAAACCTCAAAATTTTACCTTACCCCATTCCCCCTGTCACCCCCTGGCATAAAATAGCAAATTAAAGCGGTTTTTAAACCGCTTGCTACTTACCGATCTGACGAAATAAGGACTTTAAAAAATCTTCTCCCAGGGATGCACTGCAGTTTTCTCCCATGGTGCACCGCGGATCTTCTCCCATGGTGCACCGT
Source organism: Eleutherodactylus coqui (assembly GCF_035609145.1). Lineage (NCBI taxonomy): Eukaryota > Metazoa > Chordata > Amphibia > Anura > Eleutherodactylidae > Eleutherodactylus > Eleutherodactylus coqui. The sequence goes on along the minus strand of NC_089846.1, from coordinate 135,184,915 downwards.
GGGCTCTGTGCGTTCCATTGCCGATTCCAGCCTCCTGATTGGCTGGAATCGGCACACGTGACGGGGCGGAGCTACGCGATGACGCGTAGAAGGGGGCGGAGCCAGAACGCCGCTCGTGCCCGGACCGAGCAGAAGGGGAGAAGACCGCACAGCGCAAGCACGTCTAAAAAAGCAAGAAGACAGCGAAATTAGACGGAGCCATGGAGACGGGGACGCTAGCAGCGGAGCAGGTAAGTGAATAACTTCTGTATGGCTCATATTTAATGCACGATGTATATTACAAAGTGCATTAATATGGCCATACAGAAGTGTATACCCCACTTGCTGCCGCGAGACAACCCCTTTAAAAGGAGCGACAGGTGTGTGCATCTCCTAGGCGCTGAAGCAGGAAGGAGGTAGAGGACTTGCAGCATGGAGTGGACTGAGCATGGTGTGCAGGCTGTGTGTGTGTGTGTGTGTGTGTGTGTGTGTGTGTGTGTGGGGGGGGGAGCGGGCGGTGGGGGTGGTGCCCAACTGTGGCGCCACCAGTGACAGGTGAGCTATGGAATTTGCACACCATGACCTCTTCTTGGTACAGTTTTGCTTCTGTAATCTCCCCATCATCATCCTTCTGTAAGTTGCACACATAAGCATACAGTATATGGAAACATCAGCTATAAGGATATTTTTTAAAATTTGAAGATGGAAAAAAAAATCATTGTGTTTCTGAGGTCCAAAATAAGCTGCATCTTTAAGGGGTTAAACAAAGCATAAACATCCCCCCCCTAAACTCTAAAGTTACATCATCCAGTTTAACTTCTTATGCCGCAGTCCATAGACCTATTTTCGCTCAGACAAGTGGAATCTATACATTTAATTAGGGCTCAGCCTGCGCCACATTGTGTTGCTTAATCCCATGAAGGTTACCATATTCTGCAACAGAAGGCAGGAAGCATGCAGTTTGTCGCGGTTGCCAGCAGCATTTATGTTTTAGTGGCTGTGATCTTCTACAAACAATCTGTTCTGTAAAAGATAATAAGAACAAGATGTCGAAACAGCAGAGTTAATGATTATTGTTAACCCCATGAAGGCGCTACTTGGTTTATTCAATTGCTGGATCAGTAAGGGTCTGATCAAACGCAGCGGATTGCTTATAGCCTCTACTGTACTTGCATGTTTGAAAGCGAATTCCTGATGAATAAGACAGTTGCAAAAACTTTCACAGCAAATCTGCCACATATGAATATACCCATCGCACATCACACATCGCACATCACCCATCGCACATCACCCATCGCACATCACACATCACCCATCGCACATCACACATCACCCATCACACATCACCCATCACACATCACCCATCACACATCACATATAACCCATCGCACATCACCCATCGCACATCGCACATCACCCATCTCACATCACCCATCACACATCGCACATCACCCATCGCACATCACACATCACCCATCACACATCACCCATCACACATCACATATAACCCATCGCACATCACCCATCGCACATTACCCATCACCCATCACACATCACACATCACCCATCACCCATCACACATCACCCATCACACATCACATATAACCCATCGCACATCACCCATCTTACATCACCCATCACACATCGCACATTACACATCACCCATCACACATCGCCCATCACCCATCGCACATCACCCATCACACATCACTCATTACCCACACATCACCCATCACACATCACCCATCACACATTGCACATCACCCATCACCCGTCGCACATCACCCGTCGCACATCACCCATCACACATTGCACATCACCCATCACCCGTCGCACATCACCCGTCGCACATCACCCATCACACATCGCACATCACCCATCGCACGTCACACATCACACATCACCCATCGCACATCACACATCACCCATCGCACATCACCCATCACACATCACACATCACACATTGCACATCACCCATCACCCGCCATCACACATCGCACATTACCCATCACCCATTACCCATCGCACATCACCCATTGCACATCAAACATCATCCAAAACATATCATCCATCATCCATCACACATCGAACATCACACATCAAACATTGCACATCACACATCTTGTATTTGTGGCATTTTGATTGCAGAATCCACACTGAATTTCCACAGCAAATTACAATGATTTGGGTTTTCATAAACTTCATTTACGCATAGTAGAGAGTAACACAGCAGATTATTGGCATTGTGTGGGTTATCAAATCTACAGCGTGCCCAATCTGTTGTGGAAATGAGGTGCACGTTGTGAATTTTAGGGCTCCTTCAGATGGACGTATTTGCGCATGTAAAATTTGCGTGCGCAATACACAGAGAATAGAACCCATTGAGCTTAGCGGGTTGGTTCTCATTTCCCTTTTTTTTAGAAATGTGCACACAGAAAAAAATAGGGGATGCTCTATTCTTGTGCACCAAGGGTCTATGGGGGTGCGCAACTGCACACAGAAATGCGCAATACCATGCGCAATTCAGTGAAAAAAGAACACACCTGAACCTCATTAGGCTAAATAGCCTTTTAAATCACAGCGGAAGTTATGGGGGAGGGGTGCCATGCCCATGTGTACACGCCCTGATGCGCAAAAATGCTACAAAATAAGTCAATACACGCACAAATATTTCTTGTTCATAGCGCAAATACATTGCGCTAAGGCATGTGCAATTGCACATACGTCCGTCTGAAGGAGCCCTAAGGCTTCCTACACACAGCTGAGAGTGATAGTGGGCCGCGAAACTTGGTCCAATATTACGCTCGTGCAATATGATGTACCGTCTTCCATCACTTCGATAAGGGTTGCGATCCTACGGGTTTCAGCCGCGTTGGAGGATCAGCAAGTGTTTCTCATTGTTTTCAGTGGGAAACCTCGCATTGCACAATGTGTGATGCGTTTTCATGTCCCATTGAAAACAATGGCCGATGCGTTCCAAGAGAACACCCAAAGATAGAACATGCTGCAAATGGGCTTCATATTGATGTGAGATTTGTGCGTCTTGCAACACATAAATTTTGCCTGATTTTCACGGCTGTATGTAAGTGGCCTTAGTCTTCTGTTTTAGTCCTGAATTAGGGTTCCTTCATAGGGACGTATTTCCATGTGCAAAATTTACAGACGCAATATACAGCAAATAGAAACCATTGCTTGTCATGTACTTTGTGGGCACAACTGTGCTGTGCATAAATTCACCATGCTCTATTTTCCTGTACTTTTGCGCAGGGAAAAATAACGTTTGGCACTCATTAAAGTATTTGGTCATTTCAATGGCTGGGAGGATCGTTGCTTATTTTTGTGCGCGCAAAAAGTACATTAAAAGATGCAGTTGTGCTTGCAAATACACAACTTTCAAAAAACGTGTGCAAATACACTTAGGCTTGTGTGAAGGGATCCTCAGGGCGCAGTCAGACGAGCGTGGTCTAAGCAACATGTAAACCACGCTGCTGGATCCTGAAAAAAATTGCATGACCGGGCTGTCTCTAGCTCCATGAAGAAGCCCGGTCACACATCTGTGGTGCGGGCTGCGTGCTCCCACAGCTCCCATAGGAGCCTATGGAAAGCACCCTGCACTACTGCGCACCACAGAGCTGACAGGCGAGTCGACATTCACTGTCCATTCTTTTTTAGAAGCGCAGATTCCGTGCTTTAAAAAAGAGTCTGTATGAGTGCTTCCATAGGAACCTATTAGTTTCTATAGCAGCGTGGTTTACACGCACAGTGCTGTAGCAGCGTGTAAACCACGCTCATCTGACTGCGCCCTTATAATGTAAATTGTACAATGTGTTTGGAGGTTTCCTTAGCGTGACTCTGTCACCATCTTTTTGCACCCCTCGTTGAGGTCAATATAAAGTAGTGATAGGCACACTGATTACAGTGATATGTCTCCTATATTTATCTGTGCAGTAATTTGGAAAAAACGTACACGTTATTAGTAGCAGCACATATATAGAAGACTACAGGAAGTAGTCCTGGATAATCATGAGCTGCAGGGTAGCCACAACTATCCCGCCCTCCAGCCATTGATTGACTGCTGGCTGCCCATTACTGTGCGTGGTTAGATATGCCAATCATTGGCTGCAGGGCAGTGTGAGTGGAGCTAGCCTGCAGCTCATGAATATAGAGGACCAGATCTCTCTGTGGCTGCTACTAATAAAATGCAAGCTTCTCCTAAACTACTGCACCGATCCACACAGCAGACATATCACTGGAATCAGTGTGGCAGGCACTACTTTATGTTCTCAGTGAGGACTGCAAAAAGATGGTGACAGGGCCTCTTTAAGGTTTGATATTCCCATACAGGCTAGAATACAATAGATGAGCCGTGCTAAGTAGCACAACTGTAGCAAGATTTATCTACAAAATTGTAGCTTTCGAGTGCATCTCAGATATTAGCAGCTAATCTAAAAAAAGTCTGGATGAGAAACGCTGAAGGGATTTCTTAAGGTTGCCACATTTCTCATCAAAAAATACCAGTCAAGGAAAAAGGGGTGTGGCTTTACATGACCTTTGACCTTACCTCTGTTATTCCTCCTGGATATGTATGTGAAAGGCTCTCCTGGCTGAAGGTTGGGCCCTCTGGCAGGTTTGGAGCTGGGGGGACTGGCAACCACAGAAGGCTCCAGATTCAAACTCGCTGCTAGTGGTGGCTACACCTGGCCCTATCACAGGAGTCCATCAACATAAACCGTTGTTTTGAAGCAAAGAGCGGTCTGCAGTCCTGACATCTTGCTTCTTAACTTTAATAAACAATAAAACAAGTAATTGAAACAATCTTTGGATTTGCTTTATACATCTGATAATTCAGAAGGTGCGTTCTTGTGATAAAGAAATAGTCTCTTGTAAATATAACTGAAGGAGGACCTCTGAGTTACAAAGTATTACTTGGCCGTGATCGATAGGTTGCCTAGTAGTAACAGCTCTTTGTAAGGAAAGCAAACAATTCCCGATGCATAAAACTTACAACTAGACTCAGTGCCTTAGTCCTTCAGAGCACAATGGGTTGCTCTTTCTCCTATTTCTGGTAGCAGTGGGGCATGAAGTGAGAAAACAAGATAATAACAAGTGTGGCACGTTCCTTCACGACCAACCTCTTACATATCAATAAACTGGAAAATGGCTGTTCTCATTCATATATTATGGCAGTATGCTTTAGGGCTACTTGTACCAAGGTGCTAACAGCTAATGGCTCCTATATTGTGTCACCAGGTGGCGATGGTCCCACCAGCAGCCAATAACCCCCCTTCATATTTGGTCAGTAGTCATTGATAGCTTTATAAAACATAGTGCCCCCTCTGTGGCCCTAAAAAAATGTGCCTCCTTTGTGACCCTAAATAATAATAGTGCCCTTTCTGTGTCCCTAAATGATAATAGTGCTCCCTCTATGGATCTAAAATAACAATAGCGCTCCCTCTGTGGCCATGAATAACTATAGTGTCCTTTGACAGCTTTATAATAATTAGTGCCCCCTCTGTGGACCCATATAACAATAGTGCCCTTTCTGTGACCCTTAATGACAATAGTGCCTGTGTTAATGCTTCGCATAAGCGCTAATGACCTTAGCGGTGACATCAGCACTCCTGCAGTTGTTGACCCGACTATCGTCCCATATAAAAGGGCCATTAGATTGCCTCCATAGAGTGATATGTAAAAGCTGCAGAAGACAAACACTGCAAACTTTTAATTAAACCATATTGCAAAAATTGCCCTCCAGAAGGTGTTTATAGTCCAATATCTTTGGTAATCCGTACGAATCTGTTAAATTATTGTGACCGATAACATTAATTTCTCAATTTAAATTCAGTAGCCTCTCCTCTGCTTTCTATCTGCTCTGCAGAACAGGCAGGTGTTAGTAAATCAGAACAGGTGAATGTGAATGACCCTCATTAAACCAAGTCTGTTGACTCTTTGTCTGACTGTTCTTCTGCCTTACATTTGCGTGTTCTTTAACTTCTGAGCAGATTTTAAGGGCAGCCACGAGCGTGTCACTCTTTGTATCTGAAGCCACTGTGTCGAGATCCGGCAGGCTGATAATGCTCGCCAATCCAAATGAGATAATTACGGTAACACAAAGATGAAGGTATTTAATCCCAAATTAACACCAACCATTTATAATGTCGCCCACATTCTCCAAACATTTCATAAACTTTTACTAAATAGCACTTTGATTATTTTTCTGCTTTATACAAAGTGTCTTTTTGTTTTTATTAATCTCTTGTAATAAAGAAATGTTAATTAACATAAAATGTCCTAATGAGACAGCAAGAGGCAGAACTGGAAGCTCCCGAGATACAATGTAAAATCTGTATCAGGGCTTCGACCTACTATGTCCTTTATAATGCCATCTTCTTATGTGACAGAGGGGCCTTTGGGATTAGACACAAGTTATGGCCATGATTAATGTTGAGTGAACCAAAACAGTAGAACCCCGTTTCGTCCCGAAATTTGCTAAAAGTTTGGCTCAGCGGCTTATCTTGGCTGAGCCTGCTAAAGGAAGAAGAGGAAAAAAGAAGAAGAAGAAGGTAAAAAGGGAAGAAAAGAAGGGGAAATAGAAGAAGGAAGAAGAGAAAAGAGGAGTGGGAAAGAAGTAAAAAAGACTAAAATTAATCTTTTTTTCTCCTTTTTCCTGCTGCTTCTTTTTCTACTCCTTTCTTTTTCTTTCTTATTTTTCCTTCTTCTTTTACATTTTTGTTCCTATTTTCTCCTTTTTCTTCATTAACGTTACCTTAAAAACAACTCAAAAGTACTTAAATATACTCCTAGGCAGCCCAGAGTGTTATGTAGGGCTTTTATGGATCTTAGACAGTGTTATACACCTGTTTTAGGGGTATTTGTGAAGTTCTGGTTTGGGTCAAACTAATTCGTAGCAAACTGAACTTTTTGCCAAAATTCTGCAATCTGGCCAAACTGAACTTTCCAAAAGTTTGCTAACCTCTAGCCATTATTATGAATCTGAATAAGTAGGAACATTCCTTACCACTCTTGAGTTATTCCATAATTAAAGTCTTTCCGTTTAGATATATGGAAAATAGATAGATATATAGATAGATAGATAGATATGAGATAGATATGAGGGTGCATTCACACGAACGTATATCGGTTCGGTTTTCACGCCGAGCCGATATACGTTGTCCTCATGTGCAGGGGGGGGAGGCTGGAAGAGCCCAGGAGCAGGAACTGAGCTCCCGCCCCCTCTCTGCCTCCTCTCCGCCCCTCTGCACTATTTGCAATGAGAGGAGGCGGAACAAGGGCGGGGCTAAGTTACGGTAATTAGCCCCGCCCCCGTTCCACCTCTCCCCATTGCAAATAGTGCAGAGGGGTGGAGAGGAGGCAGAGAGGGGGCGGGAGCTGAGTTTCTGCTCCTGGGCTCTTCCAGCCTCCCCCCCTGCACATGAGAACAACGTATATCGGCTCGGCGTGAAAACCGAGCCGATATACGTTCGTGTGAACGCACCCTGAGATAGATAGATAGATAGATAGGAGATAGATAGATATGGGATAGATAGATAGGAGATAGAGAGTTAGATAGATAGATAGATAGATAGATAGATATGAGATAGATAGATGTGAGATAGATAGATATGAGATAGATAGATAGATAGATAGATAGATAGGAGATAGATAGATAGATATCAGATAGATAGACAGATAGATAGATAGATAGATAGATAGGAGATAGATAGATAGATAGATAGATAGATAGGAGATAGATAGATAGATAGATAGATAGATAGATTGATATGAGATAGATAGATAGATAGATAGATAGATAGATAGATAGATAGATAGGAGATAGATAGATAGATAGATAGATTGATATGAGATAGATAGATAGATAGATAGATAGATTGATATGAGATAGATAGATAGATAGATTGATATGAGATAGATAGATAGGAGATAGATAGATAGATAGATAGATAGATAGGAGATAGATAGATCTGAAACAATCAGTTGACCATCCGATAGATAGCTCAATAGTTAGATATTACAGTCTGCAATAAGCCTTTTAACACGGCAGGATTTACTTTTTGTGTTTTGTGATGTCTTCTCTATAATGTAGTATTGTTGCTGTAATACATCTTATAACATATATCGTCTTCTCTTTGGTTTCCATAGGAATGTCTCTCTTTTTAAAGTGCATTTCATTACTTTCGCTGTTCTACATGTGTACTTCTACTTTTATACCAGAATGGATAATTAGATTTACAATATCTTATTTCATATCATAACTCACCAGTAAATAAAATGTAATAAGATAGTCAACAGAAATGAACGTGTCTCCAGCTACGAGGGCAACATTATTAAAATTGTAAAAAGGTCATCTAATGCAAATAGCTAATTAGTGTATGGAAGGGGCTCTGGGGAATAATTGTGACAGTAACATGTCTATATGATGTGGACTGATGGATGTACATCTGGTGACTATGTGTTTATAGAAAAAGAGAAGAAATGCCGATATCCGGGGACTGATTAATTGGCTTGGGGTGTAATATTTGTACAATGCAACAAATTATTTTCTGAATGATTACGACATATTAAGAAGATGTAATTAACTTTACTTTATAGAACAAATTAATTAAATTGTGTATACAAGATATGAAATGTCATCCGTAAGGTTGAATGATACCAAAGTTGCCTGTTTTAGGTTCGTTCACATCTGTATTGTGGCAGTTATGGGAACATGAAAACAGAATGCTGGCTGTGGATGGATCAGTTCTAGGACGGAAACGAACAGTGCCCAATGAATGCCATTGACTATACTAGGGCTCCATCATGCCACTTAGCATTTTTACGGATCTGTGCCAATGGAGCCTTATGAATCCTGAATACATAAAAATCCACAGATTTCTCAGAATTGGGGCATTTGAATGCAATAGAGGGGATCCACTATTAGCCATAGCAACCACAAAGATGACTTCCTTTTGAAAACCTATCTCATCTGTGCTTTATATGGATGGAGAATCGATGCACAGATTAGGAAATCTGTTGTCAATGACATTGGGTTGTCCAGTTTGGTCAACTCATTTGCATTAAAAAAGTCCATACAGTAGACTAAATGAGTGCGTCTTGTTGGGAACCCTACAAATGAGTGTTTTATTTTTTATCGTTCGCATCCTGGGCGCTTTTACACTTGACATTGATTGAGAATGACCGTTCCAAAATTTGATTGTTCACTTGATCATCAGTAGACAAACCTTTCATTAATCATTTATTTGATCGTTTGTTCATTCCCTCTTCGCCTACAATGTAAATTATTGTTGTCGATGCAGACCCTATATGAGGTGATGGGCAGCTGACAAATGAAAAATGAAAAGCTTGATGCCCACAGAAAACATCCGATAAATGACAAATAAGCATTATGATTAGTGATGAGCGAGCATTGCCCTTAGCGAGTACCTGCCCGCTCAAGAGACAAGGTTCGGGTGCCGGCACGGGGGAGCGGTGAGTTGCGGTAGTCAGCAGGGAGGAGTGGGGGGGGGGGGAGAGGGAGAGAGAGATTGGATAGATTGATAGAAATGCAAAGTCCTACATCTGGGCAAGAAAAATGAAAAAAAAAAATAGATTCAGAATGGGAGGAATTGAGCTAAGCAGCAGCACATGTGAAAAATACTTGGGTATACTAATAGATCATAGACTGAACATGAGTCAACAGTGTGATGCAGTAGCCAAAAAGGCAAACACAATTCTGGGATGTATTAAGAGAAGCATAGACTCTAGATCATTGGAGGTAATTATTCCCCTCTACTCTTCCTTAGTCAGACCTCATCTGGAATACTGGGTCCAGTTCTGGGCACCACACTTTAAAAAAGACATTGACAAACTGGAGCAAGTCCAGAGAAGAGTTAACAAGATGGGGAGCGGTCTGCAAATCATGTCCTATGAGGAACGGTTAAAGGATCTGGGAATGTTTAGCTTGCAAAAAAGAAGGCTGAGAGGAGACTTAATAGCGGTCTACAAATATCTGAAGGGCTGTCACAGTGCAGAGTGATCAGCCCTATTCTCATCTGCACAAGGAAAGACTAGAAGCAATGGGATGAAACTGAAAGGGAGGAGACACAGATTAGATACTAGACAGTGAGGGTGATCAATGAGTGGAACAGGTTACCACAGGAGGTGGTGAATTCTCCTTCAATGGAAGTGTTCAAACAAATGCTGGACAGACATCTGTCTGGGATGATTTAGTGAATCCTGCACTGAGCAGGGGGTGGGACCCGATGACCCTGGAGGTCCCTTCCAACTCTACCACTCTATGATAGATAGATAGATAGATAGATAGATAGATATTGGGATTAACCATACGGAAACTTTAAATTTAAGATTTTACTGAGGGTTACTTCTATAAAGAGTACTCGAAGACCAACATACAGTAGGTCCCGGGACTGAGGAGGGACAGTCTCTGAATCACTCCAAAAAATTCCAAAAGGATGTCAGAATATCAGTATTTCTTTTTTGAATCCCAAATACCTACAAAAATGGCAATGTTTTGGTTTTTCAGGCTGGCATATATGGTCAATATACACCATAAGGCTGGGTTCACACTGGGTGGATTCCGGGCAGAAAACTGTTGTATTCAGCTGCAATTTGTTTTATTGTGCATCACCTGGTAATGAGAACAATTCTTGACATCCTCCTCTGACCCCTTTCATCAGTTAGCTGTTTGCATCCCACAGGATCCCCTTTTGCTGGATGTTTTTCCTCAATAACACCATTCTCTGTATACTCTCCACACTGTTACATGAGAAAACACCACAAGGGTAGCAGTTTATGAAATCCTGGCCTCGGCTAGTCTAGCACCGATGACCAGGTCTCATTCGAATTCGCTTAGATCTTGAAGTGCACTTACTCACTTAATATAATGGTGCAGTCTGGGATCACAGGTCTAATTTACATATGGGAAATGCTCCAATAGTGAAAGGGGCCGGTATCTCTAATAAAGGTGGCCATTCAGTGTAAAGGCCCAATTAGACTCAACGATAATCGCTCAAAAGATGTCTTTTGATTGACCTTTAAGTGACTTTTGAGCCATAATCGTTGTGACATTTACAGCGCAAGATGATCGCTCAAATGTTGAGCGTTCCAAGCTGAGAATGCAGAAGACAAGCATGGCCGCTTGTCTTCTGCATCCAGCTGTTCCCTGCTCAGAGTGCCCTGCTGTTATACAGCCGAGTGCTCCGAGCGGGGGATGCAGAAGACAAGCGGGTTGTCCCCGCTTATCTTCTGCATCCAGCTGTTCCTTGCTCAGAGCGCCCAGCTGTTACACAGCCGAGCGCTCGGAGCGGAGGATGCAGAAGACAAATGGAGTTTTCCCGCTTGTCTTCTGCATTTAGCTGTTCTTTGATCGGAGCGCCCGGCTGTTATACAGCCAAGCGCTCTGAGCAGAGTATGGAGAACACAGCTGGACTGCTCTGTTCTTCATACCCCACCTATCATTAGGGAGCGAGATACAGCTGAAACAATAGTATCAGCTGTATCCCGCTGTGAACCTCCTGATAAGGCTGATCATTCTCTTTCACCATACTGAAAGACAACGATCAGCGACGGCTTAACAAAAACTGCACGATGTCAATGCAGTTAGACATAACGATTATCGCTCAAAAGACGGCTTTTGAGCGAATTTTGAGCCATAATTGTTGTGTCTAAATGGGCTTTAACTGATGCTTTCTTAAAGGGTCATTAAACAGTCATGTTGCCTTATGTCTTACGATACAACTGAGATTAGACAAGACTATCACAATTTCACAAATTGCTGCTAAATTAATTGAGCATGAAGAACAAGCCGTATCACCATTTATGAAGTGCGGTTTTCACTCTAGTTTTCACAGGAAAATATAAATTCAGAAGGGATTTGTAGAAACCGAGGCTTAAATATTCCCCTACTGAGCGAATGCTGTTTTCTTAAGGAGTGAGAAATCCCAGCAGGGGATAGGGCCTTAACAGCTTTTAGCGATTCCTTCTTTGCTGATGTGCAATTTTGTGGAAAATGAGATCTGCCATTCTTAACCGTATTTTCTCAGATTGCTACATTAGTCGGCTGTAACATAAGTCAAAGCAGATTTGAGGTTTATGGTATGTTTGAAAATAATCAAGAACCATTCCTTTAAATCGATGTATCTTTAGTGTGGCTATTCGGGATATATGATAGATAACTAATGCTTCTATTTAGTGGTTTTACATTCTTGTAGCATTTACCGTCAAATCTTTCCTCTTCAGCGGGATAGGTGAGCAGTGTGGGTACAAATATGGTCTAGAACCAGAGATCAGCAATTTATTGAAGCTCTTTGGCTTTTTACATACCATTTTAGATTCCTGCTGTAAAGACATAATGGGGTTTGCTCATCACAGGCATTGATAGCATGATATTACTAATTAGCGCTGAGTGAACAAAAATAGTCAAACTTTGCTAGAAGTTTGGTTCATAGCAAACTGAATCCTTAAGCAGTTTGTTTTGGCTGAACCTGGTGATGGTCCTTCATATTTAAAGCCCTTCCTTGAAAAACAATTTCAGGATGCCGGCAGCTGGATCCCCTAGTGCAGCTGTCATCTGTGACAGCTGTGGTAGGGAATTTCTTATTCCCTGCAGGGATTTAGAATTCCTTTGCTGCATCTGTCACAGATGTGGCAGGTGCAGCAGGGAATTCCTTTTTCCCCATGGAGGGGTGAAGACAACATCTGCCGCATGTGGCAGATGTGTTCTTCATCCCCACGGGGGATACGGCAGCGGCTGACAGGTAAGTGTATATATATATATATTTTTTTTTTTTTACTCTAAAATTGTTGTTTTTCAGAAAAGAGCTTATATTTAAAGCCCTTCCCTGAAAAACAATTACGGGGTGCCGGCAAACCATTGTCTTCAATGGAGCCGCTGGCAGCAGCCACGGCTCCATTAAAGACAATGCGTACCTGCATACACTCATGTTTTTGTGCGTACAGGGGTGCGCACATATGTACGCACCTATGTATACACACACACACACTTGTGTGAAGCCACCCTCAAGGTTTCATAGTCATAGACTAATCAGACTGAAGAGCAGCAAAGTATATACCAGAGCTGCTATGGACTTGGGGGCGTGTTCTATTTTAAAGAAGAGAAGGGGAGGAAGTGACCAAGGCTAGGGAAAGAAGAGGAGGAGCTTAACAGTCATTTTCCAGAAGAAGAAGGAAGAAGACGCCCACCCATTGATCTGGGAGGTGGATTAGGATTTGTTTGGAGTAATGACAAGGATGTTAGCTGTCACAGCAGGAGGATTTGTGGGAGTTTTACTTTCTATCCCAGCAGTGGTCTGGAAAGTGGCTTTTCAAGCTAATTCTATGGGGCTTTCTCACTCCTCGTTTTTGGTTTTGGAAGGATGGAAAGGGTTTTGGGGGTTTTTGTAATATTTTGAAATCTTTAACCCTTTCCAATCCAATTTGTATCCTGGTTTTCCTAGGGGGCTTACTCTTTTTCTGATGTTATACAACGGCGCTATCTGCTGGTTAAAGCCAGTACTGCATGAGGTGATACATTGGATAGGCTCTCACAGCAGAGAGGCTGGCAATATACAGTAAGAGAACCCCGACGGACGTCTTCCAACATCAGAGCTGTATAGCCTTAAATCATAATGTCTTCAGATGTCAGACAGTGGATTGGAAGGGTTAAAAGTTGACTAATTTTGAAATCTTTTACATTTTACAATTGTTATTAAAGTGTTTTAATAAAGCTGTGGCCTATCCCACGATAAAAGCCAGCAATTGGTGTAGGTGGTCATTTTTTGGGGAAGGGAGCTTGAGAAGGGAGTTTAGGGAGTCCACACAGTCTGTCCATTCTGATCCCTGTCCACCACCAAAAGCATCTATAATGGGCACATGAGCATCAGAACTGGACCATGGAAGAAGGTGGCCTGGTCTAATGAATTATGTGGTCTTTTACATCATCTGACGCTAGGAGGAGGAGTCCTAGATTCAAATCTGACCAAGCACTGAATAATATGTATGTGCTATATAAATAAAGGCGATTGTTATGAAATACAGCGAGAACGTACAAACTCCATGTAGATGTTTTCAGAGTTGAACCTAGGACCCCAGCATGGCAAGGCAGCATTGCTAACTGTTGAGCCGCCAGAGAAGAGGAGTGACCACTCTTTTGCTAGGATCATTATTTTAGGGATATTGGTCAAGTCCTGGTTCAATTTAAACCAAAATTTGGTGAACTGCCAAACCAAACTTTTCAAAATTTTGCTCATGTCTATTACTTATATACTCCATCAACATCTGATCGCCACTTTCTTCTAGCTATATGTGGAGATTGCTGGCGATTCCTAGTAAAAAGCTTTGGGATGATCCCAGGGCTAGATAAAATGGAGAGGTATGTGTCCTGCAGAAGTGGATTTAGGAGTCGGTGATTGGAATACTGAAATTATTTTTTTAATTGGCCAATATCTATTGGTTATCTACCCAATAAATAATGGCTGATATTACAGGGTGATTCAAAAGTCAGTTAACATTTACAAAAAAATCTATATTTCAGTAAATAATCAGGGCTCAGTCACACAGGTGACGATCTGAGTATATTTCCGTGCAGAGAAACGGCCGCACCGCGTGCGGACAAAAGTCCGCATGACCAGCTTCATTGCCACCCATATGTTCTTTTTTTGTCAGGTACGGACGTCTGCGGTGCGGATGTTTTTACGCAGATGGCAGGGTCGGATCCCCTGCCAGAATTCCCCCAGCGGGATCCGACTCGTGTCCCTGCAGGGACCAGTGTGGCTCACCTGCTCCCGCGGCTACGGCTCTGTGATGTGTCAGCTGCCGGCCAGCCGGTGCATGCGCAGAGCGGAGTCTTTGCGCCAGGAGTGACATTTCTGTGCGGGCCTCTGCGAGACCCGCACAGAAATAGAACATGCTGCAATTTGTTTTCCGCGTGTGATTTCCATATGGACAAATCGCGGCCGTCTGCATAGGATTGCGTTTTGTAATGCAATCCTATGCAGGTGGGCACGGGTGGAAATTCTGCGGGAAATCCACCGGTGTGCAGGGGGCCATATACAATGTGTTTCATGGCACATTAAATGGTGTTATTGAAAAGTACAATTGGTCTTATAAAATGAAGGATCTTGAAAGGCGACAATGAAAAAAATAAAAAAGAAAGACAAAAAAATGTCACGTCTCCAAAGGTCGAGGAAGCATGTCTGATTGTTTTTTTTTTTCAAGGTGGCAACTTGTCTTGTGCAGTCGCTGCTGATAAGCGCAGATCCTACAGCCAGCAGCTATTAACTGTAATGCTGCCAGCTCTGAAGCAGAAGGATGCCGCCTGAGGCCAGAGGCTCAACCTGCCTCATGGTGGGCATGTCCTTGGTTACATGTTATAGGGAATTACAACTAGGAATGATCTTCTATGTACTAATACATACTTACTAGAGACACTTATATCTTCTATATGATGCTATATGAGGTCTTTGCCCGATACTTACTTGATCCTTCATTATTGACTGTAGTCATAAATCTATCAGATTTTGATGTGCAGATAATAATGAAGCAGTGATGAGCGGGAAATGAGCCGCCTCTTTGTATGTGATATTGAATTGGGTGGCATTTTGTACTGACAAATGTAACAATACGCGGGTGAACTATCACCGGAATAGCTAAGTGACTAGACAAGAAAATGCATACAGGTGTGGGCAGATAAGGAGTAAAGCAAACTAGAGATATTGGACTTATGCTAGAAAAATGGCAAAAACATCATCTCTGTTTACAGCTGTTCAGCAGAAAGCAATTTGGATGGGGGCTCCAAGTGCACCGGGAGCGGAAGTTTAAATTACTGGAAAGTAGAGCCAATATCTTGCCATCTACTTTCCTGTTCAGATCCAAGACAGATGGAAAATGTTATTTGATAATGATAAAAATAAGGGAGGTGGAGAAGTGAGAATGACTTTACACTAAATAGCAAATAGACATCCAAGCTTATCAGTGACTGCTCGTGGTGCTGTCACAAAGGCCGTGCTATCAGGGATGGGGTGGCTGATTTCCAGGCTATTGTCAGTCAGGCTTTAAATACCTCGGAAAGTACGGGGCTGCAAAAGGCACAGGGTAAGGCATCGGTCGCAGAGTTACAGTCATACATTTTAGACATGCTTAAATGGTCATTGAGCGTTCTACAAACTTGGCATCAACCAATAGTACAGGTGAGCATAAGAAACTCTGTGATATATCTAAAAAAATTCTTCTTTTTCAACTTCTAAGTTTCCTGTCCTCCTCCCTCCCTCCTAAACTGCTTGCTCAAATCTGTCTTGATAAGCAAGATAGGTTAACAGCTTAATGACAGATCAGATTTCAGCTGCCCATAGAAGTCTATCAGGAGAAGAGAGAGGGGAAGGAAGAAGAGCTGAGTACGAAAGAAGCAGAGACACGTTACCACAGCTAGTAGTGTTTTACTGTCTCACAACTACTGGATTCACATTAACACTGCTCAGTACTGCTGTATAATGTCATTCATGCTGCTGCTGCTTCTCGGTACATGAGACAGTGATAGGGAGCAGGATTTCCTCCTTTTATTTTTTGTGTTTGTTTGCAATTTATGGGAGACATAATAGCTGCTAGTCTCCATCCACCAGCTCAAAGAAAATAGAGATGGAGCCTGCAGAGGTGAAAATAGCTTAAAGGGGTTGTCTCGCAGCGAAAGAGAATTTTTTTTTTTTAAATGGACCCCTGCATTATGCCCTGTGAAAAAGAAAGCATTTGTTAGTTTTTGAAAAGCACATTGCGCTTACCTGCATCAGCGTTCTGCAGCTTCTTCATTTCTTCTTTTAAAGATGGTGCCGCTGGTCTTCTCCCACAGTGCACCGTGGGTCTTCCCATGGTGCACCGTGGAGTTTCTTCTTCTGTCTTCCGCGTTCCACTGCCGATACAGCCACCTCATTGGCTGATCGGCACCACGTGACAGAGGCGGAGCTTTGATGACAACGCGCAGACCAGCTGTCCGGCGCGCGCGGCCCCATTCACCAGGCAGAAGACCGCACAGCGCAAGCGCGTCTAAAAACGCCAGAAGACAGCGAAATTAGACGGAGCCATGGAGACGTGGACGCCAGCAACGGAGCAGGTAAGTGAATAACTTCTGTATGGCTCATATTTAATGCACGATGTACATTACAAAGTGCATTATTATGGCCATACAGAAGTATACAACCCCACTTGCTGCCGCGAGACAACCCCTTTAACAGCTTAATGACCGATCAGATTTCATGCTGCCCATAGAAGTCTATCAAGAGAAGAGAGGGGAGGAGGAAGAAGAGCCGAGTACAAGAGAAGCAGAGAGACATTACTGCAGCTAGTAGTGTTTTACTGTCTCACAACTACTGGATTCACATTAACACTGCTCAGTACTGCTGTATAATGTCCTTCATGCTGCTGCTGTTTCTCTATACATCAGATATAGTGATAGGGGAGCAGGATTTCGTCTATTTTTGGTTGTTTGTTTGCAATTTATGGGAGACATAATAGATGCTAGTCTCTATCCACCAGCTCAAAGAAAATAGAGATGGAGCCTGCAGAGGTGAAAGTAGGGTATCCACCTCTTCTCCATCCATCCTGAATGGGACTTCTGTACCCTCTGTTGTATAAAACAGGTATGTTTAATTTTGACACTACAGCAACATCTCCATGTGTTACAATGTAATAATGTAATGTTAGTCACAGTGGGGTATTATTTTTAGGATACACCTAACCCTAGTAAGCTGCTCCAGTCTGGTGCCTGATAGGTATGAGGTCACAGAAGGGGCAGAGCCTCTCAAGAGAGGTGGAGCCATATGGGATTATAGAATTATGCTCCAGTAAGAAGTAAATACAAGTAAACAGAGAGAGAAAGGCGGATCTACAAGATGACAATGTATGGTGGAGGGAGGTACATGCTGGATCTGTCACCTGTAGATTTCCCACAACTGCAAACAAACAGTGATAAAGAAAAAACAGAACAAAAATATGGGAAACTCTGTTTGTATATAACTAAACATAGAGAAGGAACTTGCCTGAAAGCAGGGCGATCATCCCGATAAGGGCAGCCTGACCGCATGCCTTGGCCCCTAGTTATCCCTACGCGGGAAAGACACACGAAACCAAAAATAGGAAAGCAAACAAGCGTAGTACTTAGCTCAGAGATGCACCAGTAGCAGAGAGATCCAGGACCAAGCGCTGACGGTTAGCCCAGCCAGAGAGAGACTGAAAAATCAACAGCAATTCAGCTGTGTCAGGCCAAGATAAATAGCGCTGATAAATACCCACAGATGCGACTAAACACGTCACACATAATACCACACTCACCTGAGCCAGAAGATGTAGAGACATCTCCAAAACCAGCACCAGACTATCAGCAAGGCAATAATCCCAGAACTGCCACAACAGCTGTGTATTGAAGGAGCTTAAGGCAAGGGGAGTGATCATTTTTACATGGCGCTATATGTTGGAGGCAACTGGAGGGAGGGAAGTGATTAATTTCATTACATTGAATGTTGGAGAGATTTGAAGAGAGGGGAGTGATGATTTTTACATGAGACTGTATGTTGAAGGGAGGATGATTGATGATTTTACATGTGATGGTACTGTATGTTGTAGGGAGCTAAATGGAGGAAATATTTTGTTTTACTTAGGGCTTTATATTGGAGGGGCTGAAAGAAGGAGACTGGTGTAATTTACATAGGACTCTATCTTGGAGGGGGTGTGATTAAGTATCAAAAAAGGCTAAAAAAAAAATCTGCCATGGCCCGCTATGGGCATCATATAGTTTGTCCTTCTTTCCATTTATTGGAATTTGGGAGGTATGGTCCCATTCCTCAGTACCCCAGAGATGAGCTGTAATCTGCAAATAAATTCACCAGCAAGTGATTAGTTTTCCTGCAGCGTCTTCACAGGGAAAATCAAGCCTCACATGATGCCCACTGAAATCAATAGGCTGTCAGGATAATATATGGACAGGATAAACTCTCCAGGAAGGAAGAGGCTCTGCATAGTTCCTCTGTGCCCCAGCTAAGTGTTCCTAAAAATGAACCCTTATTATAATAGGTAGTTTGAAAATAATATTCTTATCCATGTATATTTTTGAAGTTTAATAGAAGCAAAACGAATTCTTGCCCAAGCAAAATGTATTCATTGCATAGAAGAGAAAACATCAAAGACGAGTCTTATCTCATTCCTGGCAACAACACTTCACTGTCTTTCTATGTATCAGTTCAATGAACATAACATCACAGGCCGAAAATCCCTTTATATTTCCCTAAAATAAAATGTAAACCAAAAACTATCGCTATTCAGTCTTTTGAACCATAAAGTTAAAATAATGTATATAAAAATAACCAATTTACCTAAATAAACTGATAATTTGGGAAAACAAAGGCAACAATCAATTTGAAAAGTTGTCAGTGCCTTAAAGAGATTAGAGAGCAAACGCAGAGACTGATGAGTCCAACTTATTCCCTGGGAACTTGCAAAAGCTTGAAAAGACAGATTATATTGATTCTCCAGGCTTTACGGAAACATTTGTTGCTAATGATCTGGTGAGAATTTCTTGTTGACAGAATCTTGCTCTTCGGCAGCGAGCTCGCTATCACTCCACTACATGCGCTGGAAAATTAAGAAAGTTGCATGCTGTTTTGTCTCCTATGGATTCACGAGGCGGCGGGATAAGTAACTAGGCACTGGAGTCTTGGTAGAGCCGGTAGAACGCTACAGTTCTTATGGAAAGGGCTCTTCTCGAGGGTCTCTGTTACACTGAGATTGCAATGTTTTTAGAGGAGATTAATAGGCATTTGGCATTATATTTTTAATTCATATTCTTCTCTCTGCCTTCACAATAAGTATTGATTAAGAAGGAGAATGTCTTTCTCTAATCTCTAACTTGAAGCCAGTTTTAGTTTTTTTTTATCATGTTGCAGTTTCCTAGGAACAGCGGTTAAAAGGGTTGTACCAAGATTTCAAGTTATCCCCTATCAACGGGGTAGGGAATAACTTGGTGGGGGCAGGGGCGTAACTAAAGGCTCAGGGGCCCTGATGCAAAACGTGAGCTGGGGCCCCCCATCTATCTGTATCTGTACCCGTACCCATACCTAAACCATCCTGCAAAGAGACATAACTTAAAGCTTCTGGGCCCCAATGCAAAACCTGTAACAGGGCCCCCAACTATAATGCTTTATTCATAGTACTGGGCTCCCTATATGGAGAAGAGAGGCCTTATGGGCCCCCTAAGGCTCCGGGGCCTGGGTGCAACCGCATCCCCTGCAGTTATGCCCCTGGGTGGGGGTCTCACTGCTGCATTGTGGTCTCATGTCCCCATCTGCCTCCCCCTGTAGTGGCGTAAGAATGCATGGAGGGCTACCAGTGCTTCATTCATTTCAATGGGGCGGATGGAAATACGAGTGTTTCCTGACCGGATATCTTAGCAGTCCCATTCAAAGAGAATAGAGTGCCAGCGTTCTTGCATAACCATCCCTCTATTCAGTCTCCTCCTTACTGCGGGGGTTTGTAGTAGCCCTATAATGAGGAGGATGGGGATACACGACCCCCTTCTTGAGATTGGAAGGGGGAGGGGTCTGAGCAGTGACCTGAGGATAGGTCATCAAAAGTAAATGCACAGAAGACCCCTTTAAATATATGCCAGTGAAAAGGTCTACCAAGCCAATCCACTTTCACTAGATCATTTTATTGAGCACAAACATGGGAGAGGCACAGTCACCTTGTCAAAGTAAAGATTTGGATAATATGTTTATTTCCCGACTATACCACAAGGCTATAAATAAGAAGCAAATCATTTTCTGAACAAAGGAAACCATGACAGATTGTAAAATAGGAGATTTATACTATTATCTGAACATAATGCAAAGATTCCAACTCTGCTAGATAATTCTTCCCACTAATTTAGGCTTGTCAGTTTTTATTTACTCATCTTGAAAGGTAGGGTAAAACACAAGCAGCGAAAGGGGGTCATTGATATGCATTCCAATGCGCAAGATAGTTAACTAGCAAAGGAAGCAAAATACTGATCACACTAAAGTTTATTTAAAGGACAGAAGTATTCTCTGTGCAGCAACACATTCTCTATTCCATAAATATTCATTAGAGCATATGGTTGGACAGTATGTGCATGTTTGCATACATTAATGCGCCATTGAGAAGCCATATTGTTAAATCCTAACTACTCTGATTGAATAGTTAGCTCACTGAAGACATTGATAGCACATTGCTAGAATATGCCATCATATGATTGGTGACGGTTGGACCTCTGTGATCCCTAACAATAGCTATAAAAGGATTAAAAAAAAATGTAGTATCCCTTCAACTACCGGTGGCTCTTCTCAGCTTTTTTCATAGGCTACATGGTTGGCCATTGACTGTAATAAGAAATGGTGCAAAAAAGGTAGTGGAGCTCCTTAGGTGGAGCTCCTCTTAAAATTAGATGTGCTGGCTGATAGAAGAATGGTTGTGAAAGTGTCTATGGAAGTGTTAGTTGATCAACCCCTAGTTGATCCAGATGTATGCAAAACCCCCAAGAGGCAGAAGCCAATAAGCCCATTTGGGGGAAAATTTCTTCCCGACTCCGTAATGGCAATCAGAATTGGATCAACCTTTGATAGTTCCTACCTGACTGTAAGACCCCGAACTACAAACCCGCTGGTCACCTAATGTCTATATCCTGTAATATCCTTCTGCTCGAGAAGGTAATGGCCCAGCAATATATATTGAGAGGGCTCACTGCTCAGACTTGATAGGATAACTTGGCTGTGTCCTTGATGAGAAGTACAGATATGATGTACTGACTTGATATGATATCTGTACTTCTCAACAGGGATACAATTAAGTCATCGTATTAAAGCAGTTGTCCCGCGGCAGCAAGTGGGTCTATACACTTCTGTATGGCCATATTAATGCACTTTGTAATGTAAATTGTGCATTAATTATGAGCCATACAGAAGTTTTAAAAGTTATTCACTTACCTGTTCCGTTGCTGGCGTCCTCGTCTCCATGGTTGCCGTCTAATTTTCGCCGTCTAATGGCCAAATTAGACGCGCTTGCGCAGTCCGGGTCTTCTGCTGTCTTCAATGGGGCCGCTCGTGCAGAATGCCGGCTCCGTGTAGCTCCGCCCAGTCACGTGCCGATTCCAGCCAATCAGGAGGCTGGAATCGGCAATGGACCGCACAGAAGCCCTGCGGTCCACAGAGAGAGAGGATCCCGGCGGCCATCTTCAGCAGGGATTCGGGTAAGTACTACCCGGTTTGTTTTTTTAACCCCTGCATCGGGGTTGTCTCGCGCCGAACGGGGGGAGGGGGGGGGGTTAAAAAAAAAAAAAAAACGTTTCGGCGCGGGACAACCCCTTTAAGTCATAGTGGTGTACCCCCCCCCCCCCTTCCCAGCACAACTGAGGAAGGGGTTATTTTACCCCGAAACACGTCTTTCATTAGTTGATCAATATATAATAAAAAAGAAGTTAGATATACATGTATCCTGCTCCCTGAGACTTGCTCATTTACCCAGCCTTTACATGGGCCAATTCAGAGAGTACGGGGAACGAACAATCATCAAATGAGCATTCATCCTCCAAACTGTTTCTTTGCTGTCGGCAGTACATCCCCTGTTCTCATAGGGACATGTGCCACTGATGATGATTATTTGCGCTGCATGAAAAATGCAACCACCCAACATACAAGCATTTTCTTCATTGTTAGGTGATCAGCAGCAACTTCAAGTCTTGATCATTGAGCAAACGAATGTTCGGACCGATGTTCTTACTCAATCATCAAGCTGTGTAAAATGCTGTGTAAAGTGAACTTCAAAAAGTTGGGGCTGATAGCTATAAGGGGGAACAAAGCTTTGCTAATGCCACTGCTACTAATTGATTGGTGGAGGACTCAACAGTCAACCCACCAATTGGGCATGAATGTTTTTAACCATTAAATACATATTTGCAGAATGTGTTCTCTATATTATCCAAATAAAAGTCAATGGATTCTATAGATTCTAAAGCTACCCTCCCATCCCTGGACAAAATTAATTACCAGTTTTGCCACCGATCTACCTGTTCCTGGGGTCCCCCTTCATATGTCAAAAATGGCTGTGGCAATTCTTAGACACTTAGATGCACAGTGAGCACTGGTGCTGCATCGGTATTCTAAAACATTACACACTGCTCTGATTGGCCAATGTAAGCAACACTGGCCAATCAGGAAGCAGCATGCACCAGCTGACTACTGATGCACAGTGTGCATTGATTAGTGACAGGAGTGCCATGGCCATGTTGGACATATGAGGAATAACACCAGGAACTGGCGGACTGGTGGCAGAACTAGTAACAGAAGGGCACCAGGTCATATAACTCCCTTCCTCCAATTATTGTCCTGGGATGGAGGTTTATTTTTTAAATTCTCCTCATCTGACAATGGATGGCCAAGATGTCTTTTAGACTCTTGATGTCTATTGATTTTCAAAGAAGTCTAAAATATGGAACTATATTTTTAGACTTCATTGAGTTTTGTTCGGAGTGTTGATGTGTGATTTTTATATTCACTGGTGTTAAATGTGACATTTTACTTGGATTTGGCAAATGCTGCTTACTTTAACTCAGCAAAACTTTTCACCTGTCTTCAATTAGTCATGGGTATTCTTGTGTATTCTTGGATTTCACATTATTCCGTCTACTGTGACTTAACAAAAACATTCGTCTTCTAGAAGGGTGTATTAAGGCTTTATCTCAGCTAAAATGATTCTTCGGCTCTAGAACTGGGAATGAGGAATGACTTGGT
The DNA here is from genome assembly GCF_035609145.1 of Eleutherodactylus coqui. Taxonomy (NCBI): domain Eukaryota; kingdom Metazoa; phylum Chordata; class Amphibia; order Anura; family Eleutherodactylidae; genus Eleutherodactylus; species Eleutherodactylus coqui. Next base: position 135,161,138 of record NC_089846.1, on the reverse strand, counting down.
ATGACTTCTCCAATCTTGTGTCTGTTACATCACTCTTCTGTAACTTCTCTTTCTCCGGTAGAATTGCTAACTGACTGTCATTGTTTTTCCGCATCATTTCTCTGAATTGATGCATGTGGAATTTATGTGCAAACACAATCACAAAGTGGAAAAAAGGAAGAATGGCTTGGGAAGACTCAGTCCAAATACAAAGCGTATCTCTCCAGCTCCCTCTCTGTAGTCTGGAGTCTATGGACAGAATATAGGTTGTGATGCACCTAAACGGCAGCGAGGGGTGAAGAGATATAAGTGTTACCACAAGGGTTCCAATACTGATTATATATCATTTTTAATGTACTTTCATAGAAGAGTTCTGTCACCAAAAAGACCCCCTGTTACTAAATGTATCACCCTTCTGCATTCCAGTAAGAGCAATAAGGCATTATCTTGTTGCCTAGTAAGAATCGCTCTACACAACACTACAAACTCATGTATTGATTCTGAAGCACAGTTCATGTTCTACATAATGGCCCTTTATGTAATTGTTCTTATAGATTTTTAGGCAGCAGTGCGCCAGGTTTGGGTGTTATTTTTGTTGATAGTGTTATATAGGATGTTGAGTTCTCAATTTCTACTGGAAAGTAAATTAGTGAGATTAAGGCTCTTTTCACACTATGGGGGAGATTTGCTAAAACAGACATTCCCAATGCCGGTCTTAGTATAATTTCACTCAGTGCATGATGTACTTAAAGGGGTTGTCCCGCGCCGAAACGTTTTTTTTTTTTTTTCAACCCCCCCCCCCCCCCGTTCGGCGCGAGACAACCCCGATGCAGGGGTTAAAAAAGAACACCGGACAGCGCTTACCTGAATCCCCGCGCTCCGGTGACTTCTTACTTACCTGCTGAAGATGGCCGCCGGTATCTTCTCCCTCGGTGGACCGCAGGGCTTCTGTGCGGTCCATTGCCGATTCCAGCCTCCTGATTGGCTGGAATCGGCATGTGTCGGGGCGGAGCTACATGGAGCCGGCATCCAGCACGAGCGGCCCCATTGAGGAAAGAAGAAGACCCGGACTGCGCAAGCGCGTCTAATTTGGCCATTAGACGCCGAAAATTAGACGGCTCCATGGAAACGAGGATGCCAGCAACGGAGCAGGTAAGTGAAAAACTTCTTATAACTTCTGTATGGCTCATAATTAATGCACAATGTACATTACAAAGTGCATTAATATGGCCATACAGAAGTGTATAGACCCACTTGCTGCCGCGGGACAACCCCTTTAATAAATTAAGAGAGTCATGCCTCTTCATGTATTAGGTGCATCTCGGCACCTCTGTGTGTCTACATGGGAATGTAAACTAGCTCCCAAATAAAGGGAATAGAGTAGCTATACTAGTTTTATAACTCCCATTGACGTCCTTGGGAGTTACAGAAACAGCATAGCAAAGTCTGCTCAACTCTTTCCATAAGTCCCGACAATCTTGGCTGCCAAATTCAGCCAGGCTGGAGGCATTGGGGGACAGAACTATAGATAGATGTGGGTTACAGAGGTTTAGGCCTCATGTCCACTTACACGCATGGATTCCACTGCTGAATCCTGAAGCTGAATCCAGCCATGCCTGCAGACATGGACAGAAAAATACATTTTCTTACTAGTCCAGATCCTGTGCAGGTCTCTTCCGTGCCGGTCAGATCTTCTTTCTTCAGCACAACGGATGCATCTGGACGCATCGGCTGATGTGCTGGAGGCATGCGCAGTGCAATTTATTTATTCTTTCCTGCTTTCCTGCGGATCCGCGGCACTTCCACAATGACAGCTGTGGCTGTGCCGCGGATAGGACAGCATCCATCAACTTCAATGGAAGCCGTCCCTGCAAGATCTGCAGAAAAATAGAGCATGCTGCGATTTCTTCCCGCGCTGGGGGAAAAAAATCACATCCGCATACTTTAAATTGTTTTGATAATGCATCCCTATAGGTGGCTTAATGTGCGGATCTTACCCGCGCAGGTTCCACAAATCAAATCCGCCCATGGACATTGGACTTTAACCTGAATCTTTCAGATTTCCATGGCATACCCTTTTAATAAATGAACTTTAGCTGTATTTATTTTTACAGATGTTACATAGCAAAGCTCATAAAGGCAGTAAAATCTGTTTTGTATGCTTAAAGACATTGTCCCATGCAACATATTTTTCCCCTATTGACAGGATAGGGGATGAGTATCTGATCTGTGGGGATTCAATTGCTGGGACATCCAATAATTCTGCGTATGGCAGCGCTAATGGTTCCTGGCTGAATGGAGTGGTGGTCACCTGTGCACGGTACTGTTGTATCTTGTCTCCACCTGAAGTAGGGGTAGAGATATGGGTTGTGCTGGCTCAGTGACAGGTCACACCCCTAGGAATGGATTGGCTGATGCAGGGAAGGTCACATGAGACGCCCCCCAGCAGTGACTTGACTAATGTCCAACCGCATTAGCCTCCTGGCCCCTGTACATGTTGCGCTGGGGGTTCGTGTGACTTTACCTGCCGTACTACCACCAGTTTCCCTCCAGCATCCTGTAAGTCACCAGGGTGATGTGTTGAGTATTGCTGACATTGTGCTCCAGTCGTGCTGCATTGCCACTAATGACCCTATCAACAGCAGTAACAAACGCGGCAGAGCAGCTCTGCTGTAGTCCTCCGCTGTCAGTGACAGCACGGGCCCCCGCTGTCAGTGTTTGCGCAGTCCTCCGCTGTGACAGTCGCTGTGGTCCCTGGTGTATGTGTCGGCACTTATGCCACTAGGAACAGCAGCAAGAAACTTGGCCAAGTAGTTCTGCTGCATTCCCCCCCCCCCCCCCGTCAGTGTCGGCGCTACCCTCCCGAGGGCAGTGCATGAAGACCGGCGCTGATAGTAACTGGGGGGGACATTGCAGGTAGTCTGCCAGTAACACTCAAAAGCGCCCCCAGACTGACAGCGCCACACATGAGCACTAGCGCTGTATTCTGCTGTGTGGGGAGCAATGTCAGCTACGCATCCTGCTGTCTTCTGCTGGGCCAATAGCTGTAGGTGTGGGGGCAGAACAGCCGTGGGAACTGAACACCAGCACCCAATCGGAAGCTAGGGGCATGACAGGGGGCATACACTGCATCAAAGGCCAGTCAGCCCTAGCTTCTGGTGGAGACAAGATACAATAACACCCCTGTGCACACTACCACTCTATCGTTCCAAGGGACTGCCAAAGAAAAGCTTGTGTTATTGCAATGTGTACACATTTAAACTTCTCTTAGCACATTTTTAGTGCAAAATGGATGCATTTTCCAAGTGACCAAACTTTTTTAAAATTTCACTCTTCTTTAATTGAAACAATTGTTTCTATCTGTGGACGAGCAGTATATGGGAATTGGCTTTTCCAATGAATGTCATGTTATAGAGCAATTTTTTTGGTTGCATAACACATTTCAGCTTCCATTGTTTTATATGCAAGAAACCCGGCAAACAAATTTTACAGACTTGCTCATCTCATGATGATTTAGCTTGTGAAGTCTGACTATTCTGCTTGGGAATGGGAATTCTTAAAATGTTTCACTTAGTTCTTAAATTCCTATTTCTCGCCTCTCTACCCTATGCTTTAGATTATGTAGTGTACTTCATCATCAAAACATCTTGGAATATATATTTATATTTTCCGTGTCCTTGTTAAAACTTAAAATGCGATTGGCTGAAGGGGCATCAGCCAAAATAAAATGGTCTTATCTTCAAACATCCTTTATGTAATAAGAAACTAAAGAGTCTGAGAACATGAAAGTTTGCTGCTCACATGTCATCTTCTCTATGTAATGAGCTCTGTGGCCTAATCAGAGTCTAAGATGTGGGCTGCAATTATCTCCACAAACCAGATTGTTTACTCCATCTCCAGACAGGGAAAGTCTTGTGCTTTTTGTTTAGCAGGGTTTGCTGAATCTTATCGGAAGTGACAAAAAATAATACATTTGTTTCTTCTGTGGAAATTTGATGCCCATCATAAATAATCCTAGGAATGAAAATATCACACCTTGGACTTTCTCCAGTAACAATGGAAATACTGCATGCAATGTGAAAATGAAACACAAACATAATGAAGAAGAGATAAATCATAAATAAATCAAAAAGAGGTTAAAGGGGGAAAAAAAAGTACATAAACTGCAAATACTTTCAGTTTTACTGCTTTTAGATTATTTTTAGAGATTATTTTATGACATTGACTAAATGCCTGAATATTTTTTTTTAGATCAGCATCTCTCTGTTCTTAAAATTCATAGAAAATACCGTAATAACTAAGGCTGACTACAAACAGACTGCCATATATCATAATACAGTACTGCCATACAGTGTCAAAATAGTGAACCCAGTTAACTGCCCAAGTAATAACTTTGCATATAATGCCCCCATAAAACTACAGTACCAATATAATACTCCAATATAGTTCCTAAAAATAATGTATAATACTATCCATACAAATATTACTCCTATCAAGTGAGAACATACTCACCTCTCCTCAGCCCCCTGGGATACAGCTGAGCAGCTCTGGCTCTTGAAATGTATGTCCACATGAAGTCAAGTGGCCCAATAAGAGGTCGCAGTGTCACATCCTGAATTCCTGGCATCATGGCACTTAGGTTGTGACCGCTGATGCCAGGAGTTTGAACGGTGAATTTACAGCCCCTGATTGGTTGCAGCAGTCAGCTGACTTCCTTTAAACATTCATACATTCATACTGGGAGCTGGAGCCACTGAGATGTTTCCCAGGGGCTGAGGAAAAGTGAATATTGTCTCTAATTTTATTATATTTCATCCCAGCTCTTTTTTTTATAGTGGGATAACCCGTTTCATATTGTTGTAATAATAATATAAATGTGTTTCTTAAATCAGCATAGGCAAACACATATGTATGTATGTATATATATATATATATATATATATATATATATATATATATATATTCATATATCTACCTTCATAGGAAATAGCTAGCAGTTAAATAGTTAACTGGTTCGGTATTGTACACTGGTGTGTGTTGTGTTCTTGTTCGCTATCTCCCACACACCGTTCTCAGGACATAGCAATGGCTCTGGATGGGTTTCTCATTAGAAAGACCTGGGATACCCACCCTCATAAACAGGGCTGCTACTTATCTCCGCTCTTGGATTCCTTGGTCCAGGCAGGGCTATTGATAAAGTATATTCCAGTTTCGGTTTCTAGGAATTACGTGTTTAGTAGCAGCACACTGAGCCAGTCATGAGTTGCTATGACGTTGTGCGCGTGTATTTGTATCACTGCGTGATTTCAAATACATCTGATTTGTATTTCTTTGAATAAAGCAGAAGAGTATTGGAGACTGACAGATAACATCCATCAGTTCAAATACATATATTCATGCATGAAGCCTCTCATTATAACCAATCTGGAGCAGTGAAATCTTCTGGAATATGATTTATTCCCATAACATGATTAATGTGTGTGATGGTAAAGAGCAGTGAAGAGGAGGTGTAGGGTGATTTAGGAATTAAAGGGATTGTATTTTGATAGAAAGTTATTCACTAGCCAAAGGATAGGGACTAACATTTAGATCAGCGGTGGTCTGAGAAGTCAATCCTGCACCGATCTCCAATAACGAAGGTCTGGTGCATTTTGAAGTGAGAGCACCACTCCACTAATTTCAGTAGGACCCCTGGAGGTAGCTGTTTTTAAGTGTTTGGCTATTTTTGATGGTCACATTGAAATAAATGGAGTGGAGGTGTGCATGTGCGACCACTGCTCCCTTCACTTCCGGACACTGCAGAGCCCTGTTCTTGAGATCCCTGTGCTTTGGATAGGGATACATTTCTTTCATAACACAAGGCCTTTAATGGTTAAGTACCTGGTGGTCTAGGACAGCGTTTCTCCACCTTTTTAAGCCAGGTACCATCGACTGGCAAAAAGTTCTAACTGAGAACTTCAAAGGATGCAATCAGTTATAAAAGTTAATAAAGAAGGCTATGGTCACATTGTTGGAGCCTCTGTTAGCAGTTTCTGCAGATAATTTAAGGGGGTCCAACGGCATGTCACTGGTGTCTGTAATGTAATGGATTCATTACTGTGTCATATCTTCCTCCCACAAATAGCGAAAAATAAGTTATTTCCTTTTACGTAAGATGTGCTCCGGTCCTCTGCATTTTAGTCACAAAAAATACATATGAACCCTTAAGCAGATCCCAAAATGGACACAGTACCACAGTATAAGTATGCAGTATGCCAATGGAGAAATGCAGTACAACTCAGGAAAAACAATGGAACATCTTACTAGTCTGGAGGGGAATTCACATACATTGTTGTGTCCTGGAAAGTGTCACCATGTGGATTATTGTAACCTACACAATGATTGAGGATGCAGCATCCGGCATAAAACAGGAACAGGGAGGAAGTTCTGGCCTATATGACTGAAAACAACAGCACCCGATGCAAGAGATAAGGGTTACTGCCCTGAAAAGGACAACCCTGATTGAATAGTCTATCCAGTTCGCTTTTTTTGTGTGTGTTTATGCTGATTTTGCCATTCAGGTTTCTGAGAAAGCTGGATGACAACCCTTGTGTGCTGTATAGTTATTATATCACATTATATCACACAGCTTCCCCAGACGCAACCCATTTAAGAGTGGTTAGTCATGGGATCTTCGCTCTTCTCCTAATTGAAAACTTCTTCAGTAATTTCTGTCATTCGAGGATTCATTTTCTGAGATTTGTTTTAGGGCTCATTCACACGAACGTGTTCTGCGCGCATTAGCGACACGTGAGAAGATCGCAGCTCTGGTTTTGTAATACATCGCGTGAATGGGCTACTGCAAGCTGCTTGAAGTAGCCTGTTCATATGCTCCGAGGCGCGAGCTGCATGCTTTCAAGGCTCCCATAAGTGTCTATGGAAAGCACGCAGCAAAGATAGGACATGTCCAATCTTTGCCAACATCTCAGAGCCGACATGCGAGTTTGCACTCTCATATCCTATGCTTTGAAGTCGCAAGCTTTTTGCGCATCTAAAATTCCTTTGTGTGAAGGTTTTTATAGGAAACTATTGGTTCTATGTAGATGCAAACTTTTCACGTGTCGCTAATGCGCGTAGAATGCACTCGTGTAAACGAACCCTTAGGCCTTAGTCAGACGGGCGTTTTTTCGCGCGATTTGCGGATCGCATGACGGATGCGCATCCGCAAATCGCGTGACCGGTGCGCGCAAGTCGCCCGCAAATCGCCCGAAAATCTGCTCCTAGCCGCGTTTCATTAGAAACGGGCCGGAGCTGTCCAGCGCATTGCATTCAATGGAGACGGCAATACAGCCGTCTCCATTGAAAGCAATGCGCTGCGGGCGAGCCCGGGATGAATTGTCGGGAAGGGCTTAAATATATAAGCCCTTACCTGCAATCCATCCTAAAATGTGTTAAAATAAAAAAAAATTGCATTCTCACCTTCTGCCTGCAGCTCCGGGCAGCCGTCCTGCAGTGGGTGTGAAGGGGGTGTGAGTCAGACCTGCCCCCTGATTGGCTCAGCGCTGAGCCAATCAGAGGCATGCCTCACTCACACCCATTCATGAATTCATGAATGGATGTGAGTCAGACCTGCCCCTGATTGGCTCAGCGCTGAGAGGCAGCAGTCACTCACCCATTCATGAATTCATGAATGGGTGTGTGAGTGTTTTCAGCCTCTGATTGGTCAGGGCTGTGACCAATCAGAGGCAGATCATTCAGCAGGCGGGGATTTTAAAGCCCCGCCGGCTGAATAGTGCCAAGAAGCAGTTCAGGAGAACTGACAGCGGCCGCGGCTGGACTCCGGCTGCAGCGGAAAGGTGAGTATACAATTTTTTTTTATTTTAACACATTTTAGGATGAATTGCAGGGAAGGGTTTATATATTTAACCCCTTCCCGACAATTCACCCCGCGCACGCCGGCAGCCCATTGCTTTCAATGGAGCGGCTGTATTGCCGCTCCATTGAATTCAATGGGCAAACATCGTTCTTCTCTGCCACAGCTGTTACAGCTGTGCAGAGAAGAATGATTTGTCTTCTATATGTTCTCAATGGGGTCAGCGCTGCTGCCGCCGGCCCCATTGAGCGCATATACAGAAGAGAACAGGAATCGCAGATCGCAGATAGGTGCGATCTGCGATTTTTTGTTCTATAATTTATCGGACGAGCACATAAAAGGCGCTCATGTGTCCGATACCATTGCAAAGCAATGGTTTTATAAAATCGCCGGACGCATGCGCAAATCGCGGCAATAAACGCCCGTCTGACTAAGGCCTTAGGGAGACTCTGAAGCAATGCTAGATTGGAAAGTGTATGGATGCTAATAGGACTGCTTTCAATCAAATGAGATACTCTTGGTGGTGACATCTGTGGTCACTACTGTGTTCCATATCCTGGGTCATGAACAGGTTAAAACATCTAGCTTGGTTTTTTTTTCTCCTTAACTTTGAAGTTTTGCTATTAAAGTCATTAAAGAACACGACATGTTCCCTCGTCTGCTATCAGGTCTATCAAACATATTTCCTTTCTTACTTACATTATTACATTGAGAGCAATTATGTGACACAATACCGGATCCCACAATGAAATTACCTAATACATTCTCTGTAGAAAGTATCATTTTCTCATTTTTGTTCTGCTACTTTACATATTTCTCCAAATCACCAAATTGAAAATAAATTCAGCCATGGGATCCTATTTGCATATAATGTTGTGCTCAGACATTTAAGCAGCTTTCATGTAGAAGAACAGAATGCAGGAACAGAGTTGTATGACCTTGTAAATTATGAACACCACCTTATGGCTGGAATCACATGTCCAGAATTTGATGCAGGTTTATTGGAATGCGAGAAGCTGGATGGTCGTATCGACAAATTGCCACCACCTGGGCCATTCTGATCAGACTGTTAGGAAGTGTTGGGACGAGTAGATGGTGGAGGACAGACAAGGTGACCGGGCTCAGGATGTTCTTGACAGTCTACCAGAAGAGAAAATCGTCTGCCATCCAGAGACAGGGGACACCATCTTTACAGGACCCTGTGTCTGTCTGAACCATTTCCAGGCGCTTGGCCAAAGGACATTTGGTCTCACAATGCCCATTACGTGTATTGCCTTGGACTCTTACCTACTGTCACCTCCGTTTGAATTGACAAAACTGGACTGCTAAAGAGTACCGCTGGGATTTCTCCAGTGACAAATACAGGTTAAGATTGGGCACTGACAACGGACGTTTTTGTGTCTAGAGACCTAGGGGTAAGGGCTTCAATCCAGCCTTTGCTGTACAGCGGCGCACTACCCCCACAGCAGGGGTGATGGTCTTGTGGGACCATCGCATGCAACGGTTCGTTACTAGAGATGAGCGAGCGTACTCGGATAAGCACTACTCGCTCGAGTAATTGGCTTTATCCGAGTATCGCTGTGCTCGGGTCTAAAGATTCGGGTGCCGCTGCGGCTGACAGGTGAGTCGCAGCGGGGAGCAGGGGAGAGCGGGCGGGAGAGAAGGAGAGAAAGATCTTACCTCCGCTCCTCCCCGCTCTCCCCTGCAGCTCCCCGCTCCGTGCCGGCACCCGAATCTTTAGACCCGAGCACAGCGATACTCGGATAAAGCCAATTACTCGAGCGAGTAGTGCTTATCCGAGTACGCTCGCTCATCTCTATTCGTTACCCCTTGTAGTGGTTAAAAATTATGTTGAGAAGGCCACAGGCTATCTATAAGCAGAGAGATGGTGAGCGAACACTTAGCTAACTTACATAAATTCAAGTTTCCAGGTCCAGACAAATTACATCCTAGGATACTGAAGGAAGCAGCAAATGTAAATGCTGAAACACTCACTGTAATCTTTTAAAATTCCTTGAGAACAGGAAAAGTCTAAAAAGATTGGAAAAGGGCAAGTGTTAGCCCTATTTTCGCAAAAGGAAATAAAGTGGACCCAGGAAACTACAGGCCTGTGAGCCTGACTTTTACACTGGGAAAGATCTTTGAACAAATTATTAAACAGCATGTATGCAAGTACTTGGATGAGTATAGAGTAATTAACCAGAGCCAGCATGGGTTTGTAACAAACAAGACTTGTCAGACAAATCTAATGTCCTTCTATGACAGAATAAGTGACTGGGTTGATCAGGGAAATGCAGTAGATATAGTATATTTTGACTTTAGTAAAGCATTTGACAAAGTATCTCATACCATCCTTATTGAAAAAATGACCAAATATGGGATAGATAGGGCAACTGTTAGATGGATTCACAACTGATTGAGTGATCGTACTCAAAAAAGTGGTCATACTTGGCTACACATCCAAGTGGAAGAATGTCTCAAGTGGAGTACCACAAGGCTCTGTCCTGGGCCCAGTGTTGTTCAACATTTTTAAAAATGATTTATATGGGAATTTAGGAAAAAACTGATCAAGTTTGCCAATGACACAAAGCTAGGAGGAGTAGCTAACACTAGGGAAGAGAGAGAGAATATTCAAAAAAATCTGGACAGCCTTGAACAGTGGCGTCAACTAACAGAATGCAAAGTCCTACATCTGGGAAAAAAATTAAAAAAGCACATACAGAATGGGATGACTTGAGCTAAGCAGCAGCACATGTGAAAAATATTTGGGTATACTAACAGATCACAGACTGAACATGAGTCAACAATGTGATGCAGTAGCAAAAAAGGCAAACACAATCCTGTGATGTATTAAGAGAAGCATAGAGTCTAGGACACGTGAGGTAATTATCCCCCTCTTCTTTTCCTCAGTCAGACCTCATCTGGAATACTGTGTCCAGTTTTGGGTACCACCCTCCTTTTTCATCTCTTTTACTCACAGTTTAAAAAAGACATTGACAGGCTGGAGCAAGTTTAGAGAAGAGTTAACAAGATGGTAAGCGGTCTACAGGACCTGGGAATGTTTATCTTGCAAAAACGAAGGCTGAGAAGAGACTTAGTATCTGTCTGCAAATATCTGAAGGGCTGTCACAGTGCAGAGGGATCAGCCCTATTCTCATTTGCTCAAGGAAAGACCAGAAGCAATGGGATGAAACTGGAAGGGAGGAGACACAGATTAGATATTAGAAAAAACTTTCAGACAGTGAGGGGGATAAATTTTCTGGAAGTAAGGAACAGGCTGCCACAGGAGGTGGTGAGTTCTCCTTCAATTGAAGTCTTCAAACAAAGGCTGGACCGACATCTGTTGGAAATAATTTAGTGTATCCTGCACCGAGCAGGGGGTTGGACCCGATGACCCTGGAGGTCCCTTCCAACTCTATAATTGTATGATTCTATTCTATGGTATGAGGGACAATGACAGCTCAGCGATTATGTTCAGGACATCCTGCAGCCACATGTGTTGTCTCTCATGCCCACCTGTATTACATCTTGCATCCAAGCTGGAGGTAGTACAACAGGGTACTAGAGCCTCTGTGCCCACCCATATCACATCTTGTATCCAAGCTGGAGGTGGTACAACAGGGTACTAGAGCCTCTGTGCCCACCCATATCACATCTTGTATCCAAGCTGGAGGTGGTACAACAGGGTACTAGAGCCTCCGTGCCCACCCGTATCACATCTTGTATCCAAGCTGGAGGTAGTACAACAGGGTACTAGAGCCTCCATGCCCACCCGTATCACATCTTGTATCCAAGCTAGAGGCGGTACAACAGGGTACTGGAGCCTCCCTTCAAGTGTTCAGTTTATTGCAATAAATTACCTTTTGCTCTCTGAAATTGTACAAACTTACACCGGACTCACATGAACGGGTCGGATTCTTTCTCTCTCTCTCTCTCTCTCTCTCTCATCCATAGGCATCAATGAAGCCCATCCACAAAGACTCTGCGCTAAAATACAGCATGCTGCGAATTTTTTTTGCGATGTCTTTTAATGCCTGCGTATTTGCGCGGATCATCCGCACGGACGACAACCGTGGAATCGGCAATTGAAATCCGGTCATGTGAGACCAGCATTACTTTTATCAAGATTACAATCACTCATATAACATTTAATTGGATTCCAACAACTCCTTCTAGGAGCTTGATTACTTCAAGAATGAATGTATATTTACATTAGTAATTTTTTCTATGAACTGAGATGATTTGGGCCCATTTATAGTTGGAACCCGCAATTCACTTTCCTATCCAATATGATATAACTGAATGAATAGGAAAGATTATCAACATACTAATTTAAAGTTTGAATAAAAGTGCAAAGATGTCAGAAGTTTAGGCAAAATGTAGTTAAATATACCAATTTGTCAGGACCTACTAGTCACGACAATATAAAGAAAATATTGAATTTGACAGGTTTGGGCATAAGAACTCCGAAGAACAATGGCTAAAGCATAAAGAAAAAGTGTTTACTGTGAATGGAGGAAGGCAGGCTGGACCGATTCCTGGCCCGCTGGACCGATTCCTGGCCTGCTCCACCTCCATCCACAGAACGATTATCACTCTTGTGTAAAGGCATGGAGCGATAGCTGCTGTGATGGCTGTTGGGCGCTAATGAGCCTAACAGTCTTATTGTGTTAATGGACCTTTAGACTATTAATGTATACTGATACAAATTGTGCATCAGGTAGTCAGAGAAGCTATTGCAGCCATCTTTGTTTGTCCAGGACCGGAGAGTTGCTTTAAGACAGCTTCTTGTGGTGTAAAGATTGTATATCTGTAAAAGATCTCAGTTAGAGATGAGCGAGTATACTCGCTAAGGCACATTACTCGAGCGAGTAGTGCCTTAGTCGAGTATCTGCCCGCTCATCTCTAAAGATTCGGCTGCCGGTGGGGGGCAGGGAGCGACGGGGGAGAGCGGGGAGGAACGGAGGGAAGATCCCTCTCTCCCCCCCTGCTCACTGCCGCAACTCACCTGTCACCCGCGCCGGCATCCGAATCTTTAGAGACGAGCGGGCAGATGCTCAACTAAGGCACTACTCGCTCGAGTAGTTAGCCTTAGCAAGTATGCTCGCTCATCTCTAATCTCAGTCATTATAAACTATTTCTTAACATGGAGTGGATTACCTGCAAGGTGAGCTTTAATGTAATGGATAAGATCAAATAACTTCAATGTTTACAAACCAAAATTAGTACTCATCAATCATTATCTGCACATCTAAAAGCTTGTTAAATCTTAAAAGAAACACAAAAAGACGCATTTGACAACCTTCATCAAGATAAAATTCAGCACATATAAAGAAGACGATCACAATTTATAATTCTATTACTGTATTTGGCCAAAATACAGAAGTCGTCCTTTTCAAATATTAAAGATTTAATTCTATTGCAAATGATGGATGGTGTGGGTATCCGTCTTACCCCATGCTCACAGCGCAAAGGAAGTGATTAAACACATTCTGAGTGAGCTACAAAGAGACTTTCTCAAACTTCAGTTAGCAAGCGAAAAGTACAATATTTCAGTTTTTCAGTTTTGATAGATGAGTCTACAATACTTTCAGGAGTGTCTGTTTGGATTATTTATGATAAAAGTCACATTGGAGACAGATGGGAAATAATTTTTTTAGACTTGGTTTCTCTAGAAAAACCAAAGAACAGAAGAAATGACAGATACACTAAAATGTTTAACCTTCAACCATACGTAGACTTTTAGATAACTTTTCACAATCATCTGCTGTGTCTGCACATGAGGAATACAATATCTTTATTTATTATATGACTCATATGCTGCATTTTTCATTAGTTTTCTCTGTAGGCCACATCTCTAATTTTTAGTTGTCCCACAGCTGCAGGGTGGAGACATGCTGCTATGCTGTCTTCTATACACTACACAAAGAGAAAATAGCAAGTCATGCTCCTTAACTCTGTGAAGCACACACAGAGGAATAACATTAGCACGGAGGACACTAAAGAAGTACTAAGCAGCATGACTCAAGTAACTGTAAATCACTTACCAGTTAATTGCTGCATCAGTTGTATGAGTCTCTCTTCCTCCTCCTCCTCCTCCTCTCCATGGACCTCTATGGGCAGCATGAGTCATAATTCTCTTCCACAAATCTGTTTTGTTATCTTTGTTACTAGAGACAGGCTTCCCTGGACAACAGGCAGTGGATAGCCAATTAGAAGAAAGAGAGACCTCAAGTGGCGAGCACTTTGGAGGGATTTTTCATGATATAAATATGATTTTAGGTAAATAAGTGATTTGGACATTTGCTAGTGATCATATTGGCCATCATTAACACAGGTTGTCTCAAAGTGTAGAGACCATTTAAATAATGAGAAACTAGAAAAATTAGATTTGTTCGGGACGGAAAAAATCATCTTAGAGGTGGTCACTTACATTTATAAATATATGTGTGCGGAAAACAAAGAACCAGCATGGAAGGTATTTTTCCAAGGACTTCTGAAAAGACAAGGGACATTCTTCACGGGTGGAAGAAAACTGATTGAGTCATCGATATGGAGTCTTTATAGTTATATTAGTCAAACTATGGAGTGCCAGACGTGGTAGTAATGGCAAAGACAATGTCAACATTTATAAAATGGCTAGATGTTTATTTAATAACTAATGGCATTAATCTAGCAAATAATTATGTGAAATGGATCAAAAAAGCTTGAACTTGATGGACCTTTGTTTTTTTTCTGTAGCTATGTAATTATTGAAGGAAAAGCTGGATCGGAATTCAACCATAATAATTGGCAATGTTTAAATCACAGTTCTTTTCTGTACAGTAAGGATGGATATTTCTTCAAACGCATCTTTTATGATTACACTATTGCAGAAATGAAGGTGATAATCCATTTTAAGGGTGGTTTCGCATGCAGGTTTTTTTTTCAAAGCAGTAGTTTTTGTGGTAGTTTTTCCCAAAAATGTTGGCCTACCTTTTTGATTAAAAACTGCCACAAAAACATGATTTAAAAAAACCAAAAAACTAAATGTGTATGAAACCATCCTAAGGTTTTATAGAAAACATATACACTGTTTTCTGTAAATCTCCCAGAAAAAACAAATGAGTTGAAAACAATTGCTGCTTCTTTGGGATTTCATCTGATAAAAGTTGGTCATATTTTAGGCCATTTAGGCATTTAATAATTGGTTGCGCAGCTTTAGAACAATACAGGTTGTATGGAACAGTTACCTTGCCTTATTCTAACATCTTAGGGGGGGTCTCCCAAGAGGTAAGACAGAGGGTAAGAAAAAAGGTCAAAATACACTGGCCTTAAGTCAATTGAAAGATCTTCTTCTGATATATGATGCTCTTGTAGAACTACCATTCGGTCTCTGCAAACTTTATTCTGTAACTGTATGTATTTATTTACATGACCATTAATGCAAAAATTATATTAACCTCATAGAGCCGTCCACCCTACATTGCATCAGACCCTATAGCCTCTTTTTGGGGGGACTACACTAGAGATGAGCGAGCATACTCGCTAAGGACAATTGCTCGATCGAGCATTGCCCTTAGCGACTACCTGCCCGCTCGGAAGAAAAGATTCAGGCGGGCGGGGAGTGGCTGGGGAGAGCGGGGAGGAATGGAGGGGAGATCTCTCTCTCTCCCTTTCTCCCCCCCCCGGCTCCCGCTTGCTCACTGCCTGCCGCAACTCACCTCTCACCCGCGCTGGCAGTTGAACCTTTTCTTCCGAGTGGGGAGATACTCAGTAAGGACAATGCTCGATCGAGTAATTGTCCTTGGCGAGTATGCTCGCTCATCTCTAGACTACACCCCTAGATATCATTGTTTTGTCTCTTACTAATCCATAAACAGTGTTTTCCCTCCCTTTTAGAACCCTAGCTACCTACCTTCCCACCTCTTTATCTTTCTCATGGATACTACTGACCCGAGGTTTTTATTTTATGAACTCATTTCATTTTATACCCATTACATACAAATGCTCTGCTATAAATATTTCCCTAACCCGCTCTCAAATCCCCCCCCCCAACCCAACTGGGCCACAAGAGAGAGAAAATAAACATAAGTAGACAGCATTTTCCTCACTTAATCATCTTTAACCAAAGTGTTCTGATTTACCCACCAGGACAAATGCATATTATATTTCTCCAGCTTCCTTCTGAATATTACTTGTATTTCCATGTGCACATTTAGGTGTTCATCTGGGGCTTCCAAGACCGCGATGCCGGTGGACTCTCAATCTTACACTTAGTCAAGATTATTTTTTGGGCTATCATTAATTTCTTAGGAGCAAATAAGTAATTTTCTTTTGGCCCCTCCAAAACTTTTTTTATATCCTAATATACAATTTTTGGGATCCCATGGTATGTCTGCTTTAAATATTGAAGCTATTTCAAGAAGAACATCCGTCCAGTAGCGGTGCAATCCGGCCATCTCCCTATCATATTATCAAATCAGCATGAACAGTTTTACATCTTGGACATATTATATTAAAGGGCTTTTCTGATTTCATATTTTTATTTAGTTTTGCCCCCTGTGCTCGCGTGGTAAATAAACTACTTGACCATTGCAGACCAAGTAAACATGGAATTTTGTAATATATATAGTACATTTGGAAAGTCTTCAGACCCTTTCACGTTTTTACATTTTGTTATGTTCTAGTCTTGTGCAAATTAAAGGAAAATTCAAGCTTTCCCCCATCATTCTGCACTCAGTACTCTGTAATGACAAAGTGTAAGCAGAATGTTAGAAATCTTTGGAAATAAAAAAAAATGAAATACTAACATTTTGCATCGCAGAAGTATTCAGACCCTTTGGAATGACACTTGAAATTTAGCTCTGGGGGCTCCCATTTCTCTTGATCATCTTTGAGATGTTTCTTTGAGATTGGAGTCACCTCTGGTCAATTCAGTTGATTGGACATAATTTTAAAATACACTCCCTGTCTATATAAGGTCTCACAGCTCACAATGCATATCAGAGTCTAAACCAAGCCATGAAGAGGAGATAACTGCCCGTAGAGATTAGTATGGAGGCAGAGAATTGTGTGGGGGAACAGATCTGGAAAAAGCTGCAAAAAAATTCTGCTACACTGAGGCCTCATGTCCACGGGCCCGCACAGTTTCCCCATGCAGAATCCCGCATCGGATTCCACCCGGCCCGCAGACATGAGGCCAAAAAATACATTATATTCACCTGTCCAGAAGCTGCGGTGCTGTCCTCCGTCGCAGCCGGATCTTCTTTCTTCTGCATAGCAGATGTGCTCGGGACACCTGTGTCATGCTGCGCTCATTGGTCGTGCCTTCTTTTATTTTTTTTAAACTCCCGCTTTCTTGCGGTCTCGTGGCACAGATGCAGTGTCAGCTGCAGATGTGCTGTGGATTCGGTCAGCTTCCATTGACTTCAATGGAAGCCTGCGGAAGCCGTCCGTGCGGGAAAACCTCAGAAAATGGAGCATGCTGTGTCTTTTCCCACATGTACAATCCGCACACCGGGAAAAAAAGACATCCACAGGTATTTAGATACCTGTGGATGCCCAATAATAGTCTATGGGCATATTGAACTGCAGATCATCCTCGCAGGTAACCCACGCAGATTCCGCAATTCAATTATGCCCGTGGACAGGAGACCTGAAAGTTCCAAGGTGCTCAGTGGCCTTCATAATTCTTAAATGGAAGAAGTTTGATGCACTTAACTGAGTATTTGGAAAACAAGAGCCTTGGTAAGAGAGGTGACTAGAGATGAGCGAGTATACTCACTAAGGCACATTACTCGAGCGAGTAGTGCCTTAGCCAAGTATCTCCCCGCTGGTCTCTAAAGATTCACCTTTGGCTAAGTTCCAAAGATCCTGTGTACAGATGCAGAAAATTCCAGAAGGTCACCCATCACTGCAGTACTCCACCAATCTGAGCTTTATGGCAGAGTGGCCAGAAAGAAGTATCTCCTCAGTAAAAGACACATGAAAGCCCACCTGGAATTAGCCCAAAAGCACCTAAAGGGCTCTCCGACTGTGAGAAACAAGATTCTCTGGTCTGATGAAACCAAGAGTTGAACTTTTTGGTTTTAATTCTAAGTGCTAGCTCAGGAGGAAACCAGCACCGCTCATCACCTGCCTAATACCATCCCTACAGTGAAGTATGGTGGTGGCAGCATCATGCTGTTGGGGGTGTTTTTCAGCAGCTGGGACAGGGAGACCGGTCAGGCTTGATGGAAAGTCTAATAGAGCAAAGTACAGAGATATTCTTAATGAGAACCTGATCCAGAGCACAAGAGACTTCATACTTGGCAGAAGGTTCACCTTCCAACAAGACAATGACCAAGAATGATGGAGAAAGGCTAACACTTTAAAAATTTGGTTTGAAAGACTTTCCGAATGCATTGTAACTCACCCCCCAACTGTCACCAATGACTAGGTAACTGGAAAACCATTTTAATGATTTTATTTCAGTTACTATAGAGTATAGTGAACACTGTGCATAATAAATAATTGTGAGAGCCAAGAAGATTTGTTTTGTATCCTTCTTGAGATCATTCTTAAAGAGTGTTTCCACTGAGCAAATGGCAAATTATTAGAGATGAGCGAACACGTTCGGCCCCGCCCCTTTTTCGCCCGAACACCGAACTTTGCGAACACTTCAGTGTTCGGGCGAAAAAGTTCGGGGGCCGCCGTGGCAGCGCGGGGGGGTGCGGCGGGGAGTGGGGGGGAGAGGGAGAGAGAGAGGGCTCCCCCCTGTTCCCCGCTACTGCCGCCCGCGCCGCCGCACATCTCCCCGCCCCCCGGCGGCACCCGGACACTTACGCGCGAACACTGCAGTGTTCGGCAAAGCCGGTGTCCGGGTGCGGATGTGTCCGTAACGGACACGTTCGCTCATCACTACAAATTATCTAATATCTCGTTCCACGTCCTAAAACTTTAAGTGCTATGTTCCTGTGCCTCCGTGTTACCCATACCCATAGTTTTCATAATATCCAACAAAGGGTGCCTGGCCTCTTTAAACCATAGCTCTTTCAAATGCGACTCTACCTCCAGGCGCCAATGAAAAAAATAAAATAGGCTCTTGGCCTAATAACTGGTAACTAAATAAAACTGCGAGGTGAATCTGGTCTCTGTAATATGGACATTTTTATCACAGTGTTTTGCTGTAATAGGAAAAAACACATTAAAAAAGTGGCAAAAATCACACCAAAAATGGCACATGCAAAAACCCAAGAATGCAATGTTGTTACACAATGTCAGAGACATCCAGTCTTCCAATCACAGGGTATTTATGAATGTCCTTTGCTAACTTGATAGAATTCAGCTATTGTAATCTTTTCTGAAAACCCCATTTTAAGTCTTCTCCGATCCTTCATGCGCCATAAATGTGACAAGCAAATGAAAACAAATGAGCTTTGTAGGAAAGTAAGTAAACATTTTAGTGCAAATACAGATCAGGGACATCTTTTTCCTTGCAATAACATTATGTTGCTAGTAAGTATCTACCCAGGAGAATAAACTGGCACAACTTAATAACTTTACAATGGTTGCAAATGTCTTATAATGAAATAAAGTTCTGGAACCGGATTGACATTTTAATTTTGACATTTTCATAATATGTTAAACTCGGTAACTTAAAGTTCTCACAACGCATTCAAGTGGAAGAGTGAGTATAGTCTGGGGAGAGCTAAATGGACAGCCTATGAATGACTACAAGTTGGAGAAAATCGAGAAGCAAAAGCAAACGATGATTTATAATGTCACTCCTGCACAATGTGTACCCATCACTCATCACATTGGCATGAAAGGAATTGGCCAACAGAATTATTCAGATTTGACACCGAAGTTTTACAACCGCAGGGGAATAAATTCTACTTTTTTTTGTTTATGATTTATATTAATTTTATATCTATTCACTAAACCTAAAATATAGTAATTAGCTTTCATTTTTTATAAGCTTGTTGCTACAGAGCCAAACCAAATTCGGCATATTACTATACGGTTAAAGTCCATCAAGACCAAACTTTATTTGAAGCAGAGTAAGGTAAAAACTAATTGGACATTAAATGCCTTTTAAAGGGGTTTTCCGGAACTACGAAATGAATGACCTATCCTCAGGATAGGTCATCAATATCAGATCCCGAGCAGCAAATCCCAACTAGTCTGATATTGATTACCGATACTGGAAAACCCATTTTATTTAGGTAACCTAATGAGATTTGATGAATGAGTTCCTTGAGTTTCAGAATGGATTAATAGCTTCAGGTAATAAGGTACGTCTTGTTTGTTGTTGGGGGTTGTTTACACTACATGTTACTTTGGGTTTTCATAATTTAGTTGTTAAACTGGTTTTAAGGGATTTTGGTGTCAGGGACATGCTGATATCAGAAGCTTGATACCAAAACTCACATTTGCCCTTGCTCCCTCCCCCCCATCAAAACAAGCAAGAAACAAACAATTGTAGTTACCCTGCCAAGAAACATGGACTTTAGTTCTGGCCACACAGGTCTGTCTTATAACTGGCAGTTACACAATTACTCTTATACTTAAAGGGGTTCTGCCTTTAAAAGCAAAAATTCTATACTTACCTATTCCTCCCCAGGCAGTCTACGTACTGCATCTTCTTCCCACCATTTTTTTCCTCTCTCTTGCAACCCTGTAGTGTTCACAGCCTAGCATAGAGTGCTGAGCTATTGCAGAGACTGCACATGTGTGCTGTCTCTGCAATAGATCAGCATTCCTTCCTAGCCGGTGAATGCTACGTCACAGGGCTTGACCTTCACTGACCTGCAAGAAGAAGAATGTGAGGAATGCATGCTTCATAACCAGAAGAAAAGGATCTGGAGGGCTTGCGGTGAGCTGACCTGCGGAACTAGAGAAGATCAGCGAGGAGAAGATGTGGTAAGGGGACTGCCTGGGGAGGAATAGGTGAGTAGAGAATTTTTTTTTGTGACAAAACCACTTTAAGCCTTTTTCACACTTACAGCATTCCGGATGAGTGTTCTGGCCTGACGACGGGCATGCTGACTCCAACTCACAGCAGTAGAGCTGCAGTTAGACTGGGAAGCCTGTCTGTAATAAGGACACAACATTGCACCCATAATACAGTGTGTAAAAACAGCTCGAATACCACTGTACAGTACAGAAACCAATAAGACCACAATAGAGTGTACAAATACTAGTTCCACACAGGAAGTCTGAAGGGTACTGCCACTTTGCTGGACAAGTGAATATTGGGCAGTACTGATTAGGTCAGTCAAAAACTCACCAAAATGCTATGAAACCCAATAACACAAGGTGAAGTTATTCTCTGAACATGGTTGTCCCCGGTCCCTTTTGTCCTCATTTATAGCAGAAACCATCATCAAGGATTCTTCCTATTATGACTCACCTTTGCAGAGTTTTATCCCAAGACATTCTTGGCTCCTCATTTTAGTAGTATATTCCCATCTGCTCTAACAACACAAGTCCTATCCTACTGTCCACTTTAATTGTGCCAGACTACTACCACAATACAATGGCTGCTGCTCCAATACTGTCCCTCCTGTTACTTTAAAAGGGTTTTCCCACTACTTAAATTTGTTTCACAGCTACTCAGTACTTCCTGGCCACTGCCAACCAGGACATGTGACTGATACAGCCAATCACTGGCCACAGTAATAACCTTCTATAGCCAGTGATTGGCTGCAGTAGTCACGTGTTCCGGTCAGCAGCAACCAGTGAGTACTGAGTAAATGTGAAGCAGTTTTAAGTCATTTGAAAACCCCTGTAATACAGCTCCAACTGCTACCCTCAGTACCAGAGGCGTAACTTGAAGCTCCCGGGCCCCGATGCAAAACTTGTAAGAGGGCTCCCAACTATAATGCTTTATTCATAGTACTGGGCTCCCTATATGGAGACGAGAGGCCTTATGGGCCCCCTAAGGCTCCTGGGCCCGGGTGCAACTGCATCCCCTGCATCCTCTATAGTTACGCCCCTGCTCAGTACTGTGTCTACAAGCCCCATTGCAGCTTCTGTTGCTACCCCCAAAACAGCAGTTGTTGCTATTCCAAATACTATACATCTTGCTGCATCCAATATTGTGCCTGTCATTGCCCTCAGGTCAATGCAACACATGCTATTGCTCCCAATACTATGCCTAATGCCTCTAATACTTGCCCTGCTATGCTGCTTCATCTTTATACTGTACTTGCTTCTGTTTTTAATAGACAATTACTCCCAACCTCTTCACCTTCCTTTACATATAGAACAAGAAAAGGCTTGCGTCACTTCCTCCTCAAAGGCCATTGGGCTCAGAGATCTCGGCTACATACCCTAGTATTCAATCGTAGCCTTGTCTTGAGGAGGTGGACATAGCTGAATATGGTTAGAGGACCGGTATGACATATTTCTGCTAGCTCATATTCCCATAGCAGTTATTTTTTTCAGATGGTGGCACTCTTGATCATAGCCTATATTTGCATTCATAGAGCTGCAATACCAGACACAGCCTATGGTCAGGAGTGGTGCTGTATCTGTAGGAAAAAAAATGGACCTATTTTTCTAATCTCATACAACTAATTTACTGTATATACCAGTTGTGGTTATTTTCACTTCTGAACCTTCAAACACAGATTTATACAATTCACATATTTTTCAACAACTAAATAAGACATTTGTATCGACTTCCATCCTGTTACATAATATTGCACTATCATGCTAACAATCTCACTTCCAACATTCCTGCCAGGATGCCAAGAGTCAGGAGTGACATCATATATTCTGGCACGATTCTTGCATGAATCACGGCTTCGATAAGAGTAACAGCAGAATAGTTGTGCCAAACACTCCATTAAAACTCGAACATTTCGCTGAGGTTTATGAACAGATTAGCAAATTGAATAGAAACATATTCACTTAAAAGCTATGGACACCTCTGTAATTGTTTATTTGCTTCTTAAACATACAACTTCCTGAATAGTCTTCATTAATTTTATGTATTTTTATCATTGTGCTGCATAGAGTCTGTGAAATTCCTTCACATAGTTGTTTGTTCTGCTGCTTCTGACATAGATGGGACATCACACTGCTCCTTACTGTGTTCACTCGCTCTGCTCTCCCTTTGCCCATAACCTTATTACTATGATCTACTAGTGATTTACTGTGATTTTCTAGTTATCACCTCTACCTCTTTCATCTTATCTTCCCTTTACACAGCACAATTATTGTCATTTCAATGATAATCATGATTCTAATTGATCCAGGGCTTTCAGTGAAGGAAAGCAGAGTGGGCTGGAGATCTGTCACGTTCGTCCTGGACTGCCAACAGGAACAGGATACAGGGGTCAGCCAAGATGGATGTGGAAAAGCACAGGTACAGGTGGCTAGATGCACCATGGGCAGGGGGACCCTCTGCAGGAAGGTGAAGGTGTCTATATCTCGACCGTGCAATGAAAATGCAAAATAAACTAAGGGAAAACCTTTCCTTGCAAACCGCTACCCCGGGAGGGAGCCCATCCTACTCAGTGGGCCGATCGCTTCGGACAGGTGCGGACCGACAACTCATGCCTAGGCCTCTACCAATCCCTACCAGGAAGCCCTTAACTAGTGGGGTACAGTGCACGAAAATAAACAGAACAAAAACTGAGAAACAATAGACACAAACAGGGAACAGATCAAAGTACCAGAGCCAGACACACAGCAGGAGGACTACTCAGGGATCAGAGCAGGAGGACTGCTCAGGGATCACTGGAAATCAATTGGCAACTCCTAGGCAGCAAGAGCTGGATCTTATAGGGAGGCGGGAGAAGCTGATTGGCTGACATACATGTCAATCACCAACCACACCTCTCAGACACTAGCAGGATAATTAACCTAGACTAGAAAGCACAGGAGCTGTTATCCCTTGCAAGTCTGCATAGAACCTACAGAAACTAGGTGTGCTGGCAAATAATTAACCATGTACAGACAGAGACGTGATAAGATCGCGCCCATTCACAGTAAACAGGCAGTGGTTCATAGATGAACCACTGCCTGTTTACATGTCGTTTGATTTTATACCTGCTGAAGCTGAACAAGTATTTTTGCTCTACATCCCTTTTATAAGGTGAGAAACACTAATCCTTCTGATTTTTGTGCCCAACTGTTCACCCTGGCCAGAGAATTTGTATAATGGAAAACTTCCAAGTCCTATTCAATTTAAAGTCGGGAGGGGTGTTGTCTCTTCTTAAGGAGAGCACCCAGAAGTTGTGTGAAGACACCTAGGAGGTGAGTGGGTTGGAAGGGGCATTGTCTCTCCCCAAGGAAAGCACCCCGAGGGAGTGTGGAGACACCTACGAGGTGAGTGAGGAGATTTATAAGCCTGTGCATGCTCCTTTGGGTAATATATACAAATAATATGTTTTATCTTCCTTATTTGCATTCAACTGAAATGTTTGCAAGCTGACTATGGTCTGACTCATGGTTAATAATGGAGACTACCGAATATTAGCAAGGTTCCTTCAGTACTCATGTCTGTGTAACAAGTATTAAAGGCAGTCTCTACTCTTCCAGCTGGATTATTGTTGTTGTATCTGCATTGGTTTATCTAAGCATCATCAGGGATGCAGGTGAGGGTAGGGTATAAATACACTCACAATCAAGCACCATTGCTGGCAAATTACCCAGATATATGCTTCCATGTTGCCTTCCCTCTATTGGGGCTGCTCCTCATAAAATGGTCTAGTGATTACTGTCTTCCGCTATCAGGAGGCAGGTCCATCACTGGTATGTGGGGGAATGGTGGACAGGGCTGGCAATTCTCCTGCAGCACAGATCTTTCACTCTTCTCTCTGGCTACTATATCACATCTTGGGCATGCGTGAAGCCCTTCTTTTTACACTCAGCCAATCAGCACAAACTTCACCTCCTTGCAGATCAAAGCCCTTCTTCTAGCACAAGGCCTGGCAAGGTCATGTGACCTTCTCTTAAAGGTCTTTGCAGGGTGAAATCCACATATCAATAGCCTCATACTTATAAACATATGATCATTATATCCTGAAAAGGCAACAAGCCATTTCTTCAACACAAGGTAGTGCTATGGAACTAATTAAAGTCTTTTCAAACATGGAACTGTAAATGAACATTTTGTTAAAGGGGTTATGTCACTTCAATAAACATTTACCCAATACAAGCATTATACTACTGCCATCAACTTTTCATTACATTGTTTAAAAGTTACTTAATTTTCAGCGCAGGCAGAGAAAAGATATGTGGTCACATGATCATTCCCCCAGTCGTTTTATTTATTTCCACCAAAACTGCTTACATGTTAGCCCTATTACTTTCAGCAAGGGCAATGTATGTCACATCACTAGTGATGTTCCCTTCGTTGGGTGGCCAAATGTATTGAAGATACTGCAGTATCTGTGTATTGGCACATGCACAGTTCGGAACATTCATAGCAGGGCCTACATATTTGCAGTCTTGACCCATTGTCTGAAACCAGAAATGATACAGCCAATGATACAGGACCACAACAAATTGTCTGTAGTTCTGAGATTTGTGCAGAGAGAACAGTAGGTAAAATAAAGGTACCAATCGTACTTCATGGGATTTGGGATGCTAAGAAAAGTCATACAGAGAAAGAAAAAAAACTGGAGTAGAAAAAACCCTTTAACTTTACTGACTGGGATTGATCAGCCATTCTGGATCACACATTCAGGTTCACTTAACCCCTTGCACATACATAGTGAGAAAACTGTTGCAGCGGTTCTGGAATTGCTGACTTGCTGAGAAGTCTGATGCTGGTTTTGGAGAGGTTTCTACATCTTCAGGCTCAGTGGGTGTGGTATTAGGTTTGACGTGCTGTGGGTAATTACTAGGGCTATTTTACCTGGCCTGATACTGAGCTCAACTGCGGTTGATTTTCAGTCTCTGTCTGGTTGAGCTAGCATTCAGAGCTCGGGTCCTTGATCGTTCAGTTACCTGCTGCATCTCAAGCTAAGTTCTGTGCTTGTTTTCATTTCTAGTTTTGGTTTTCTGGTGTCATTTCTCTGTCCCATGTAGGGTCAATTAGAGGCCAAGGCATGCAGTCAGGGCCGTCCTTATTGGGGCGATCGCCCTGCATTCAGACAGGGCCCCTTAACTGTGTTAGGTTATATAGTGATAGTGTTTCCCATATTTTGGTTTTATCCCTGTTTTGCTACTTGTTCATTCGCATTTGTGGGAGATCTGCGGGTGATAGATCCAGCGCGTTCTGGTTGGACGTAACAAAAACTTTGAAACTCTGAATAGTTTGTAAACTGCATATTGGGGGGTCTAAAAGTAAATAAAACTGCCTGCAACTTAAAGACGTTGTCCATTTACTGTACAATATACCTTGTTTAATGCCCAGTGTACTACTATAAGAAAAGGAAGTGTACTAAGCTGTTCCTTGCCACCCCGATCCAGCATTGAAGCCCTGCTGTGTTTGCTGCATTTGTTGTTACAGATGATGTCACCGGAAGTCAGGTAACTGTTGCAGCCAATCAGAGGATGTAGCATAATTTTCCTGAACTCCTGGTATCATGGTGCTCATTATGTGAGTGCTCATGCCAGGATAATAAGCCATGACACTTCAGCCTCTGATTGGCTGCAGTGGTCACCTGACTTCCAGTGACATCATCTTTCACAGCAAACACCGGGACCACAGCGAGGCTGCAGTGCTGGATCATTTTGGTAGGAAACAGGTAAGTACACTTCCTTCTCTTATTTTAGTACAGTGGGCACTAAACCAAATATGCTGTATGATAACTAACCGAAAAAGAAACAAACATTTTTTCAATATCAAAATTGTCCATAAGTCTTGAACTCTTCTAATAATCTTTATTAGAAAACAGTAATGTAATGTTCAAAGGAGCCAAAAACATATAATTCAATCAATTTTTTACTTGATCTTAAAACACATTAAACTGCCTCTTGTAAAGTAATTGATGATGTGAAATCCTAAAATTAATTAGAAAAGCTGTTAACTAATGTGATTTACAAGGATTAATGCCAAATATTGAAATATTATTACACTATATGCACAAGAAAAGGGAAAATATTGCTTATCCTGTAAATTACTTTTATACTTGCCAGTAAATCGCTTTATAGTCAAAAATACAATTGTAATTCAAGTTTAGCAATGCAAAAATTGTCCTCCTACCACTCCATGCATGAGTTATTTAAATTGTGCTGACAGACAACACTTGATGTGTTAAAAGCCTGACAAAAGAGACTTTGCAAGAGCTTGTCGTTCACTGCGTTGTACGGCGGAGAATGATTAGCGTTTTGCTAAATGTTTTTGTTGCCATCTATTAGACCTGCAAAATGAGTTCCTTCGATCAACCGTCCTGTTGACTCGGGTCAAGATGTCCGCAGAACGTGTTCTCAGCTCTGCCAGATGCTATACATAATTCCGCAATGGTTTGTTTTTAACATTTTTCATGTTTCTGAAATAGTTTCTTTTTGATAAAATCAATAGAAATTGTTTTCTGTTCTATGGATCCAAAACTAGAAATCATTGATTGTATATTGTTTGATGCCATTGTGTATGATTGCTCGCGATATGACGGTTTATAGGTTGTTTGGGAAATAAAAGGTGAAGATGTGTAAAACTGAAATCTTGTATCCTTCAACTTGCTGCATTTCTCATAACCTGCAATTTTGTGCTTGCAAAAAAAAACGTGTAAGGACAAATCCTACCAATGGTTCACTGTATTTTCCAGGTCATTCTTGCTGAAATCTTTCTCTAGGAAATAATAAAAGTCATTGGACATTCAATGGATAAGGATTCATAAGGGGGGGAAGGTGGCTGAAACGTTCTCAAGAATGGATTGAGCTAGGGGCATGACATTTGAATGCTATTTAACATACTTTGTTACATTGTTACTTAAATTTCTTTAGCCCTTTCAAAAACAACTCGGATGTTTGGTCAATGAAAAACTGCTCTGTTGCTGCAATCACCTGCGAGTCATTCAAAAATTTACATCCTTTTTTAGGTTTGCAAATGGCTAAGAGTCTGATGGAGCAAGATCTGGTGAGTAGGGGGATAGTCTTTGCACTGAATCTCCAAATCCTTCAAGAGATCTATTGATTTGGCAGCCATGTGTGAAGGAGGGTTGTCCTGAAGAAGGTGTACACCTTTTTGCAATCTTTTTTCTTTAACTGTGGCCTTTAATTTACCCAACAAGTGACAGCGGTGTGCTGCATTGATGGTTTGGCCCTTCGGAAGATAGTCTGTTTATAACATACCCATGCTATCCCAAAAAATGGTGGCCCAGATCTTTCCTGTTGCTCTGTGTTTGGATTTTTTTGGCACAGATATCCAAAATGCTGCCACTGTGAGGACTGTTGTTTGGTCTCAGGATCGAAGTGGTGTAACTAAGTTTCAACAACAGTCACAAGCCATTCACAAAAAGTAGTACTGAATTCCTCAAAATAATTCAAAACCACCTTGGAGGTGCTCACGTATGTGTGCTTCTGGTCAGCATTTAAGCATTTTGGCCCCCAATCAGCTAAAAGCTTCTGCACATAATAATAATAATCTTTATTTGTATAGCACAAACTTATTCCACAGCGCTTTGATGCATGGGGGACCTCAAACAGGGCTTGGTGGGGTGGAACAGGAAATGTGGCACAGGGAGTTTACAGAAGGGCATCATTTCAGGGCAGGGGCTAAATTAGGACAGTTGGTATGCTTCTTTGAAGAAGTGGGTCTTTAGGGCACGTCTGAAATTCCGTGTGCCAGGGATTGTCCGGATGTCTTGGGGTAGAGCATTCCATAGGGTCGGTGGTGCTCTGGTGAAGTCCTACAGGCAAGCATGTGAGGTTCGTATTAGGGGGATGTCTTAGCTGACTGTGTTGGAGGAGTGAAGTGCACAGGATGGGTAATGTATAGACAAGAGGGAGGTGATGTATGGTGGTGCAACGCCATGGAGAGCTCTGTGAGTGAGGGCTCCCACCCACTGGCGATATTTTCTTTCTTGCGCTGTGAGAGCACGAGAAAACTCTCGCATCGCAGCGCAAGAAAGAGGCCGGTATAGAACCGGCATATCGCAAGTGGTTTCAATGGGGCCAGCGACAGCAGCGCTAGCCCCATTGAAAGCATAGGGCGAATGCCGCGGACTTTTGCCACAGCTATGACAGCTGTGGCAGGAGTTTCCTTCATCCCCGCGGAGACCGCGGGGATGAAGGAATCCTCTGCCACAGCTGTCACAGCTGTCACAGCTGTGGCAGAAGTCCGCGGCATTCTATTCTATTGCTTTCAATGGGATCGGCAATGCTGCCGATCCCATTGAAATCAATGGTTTCAGCCAAGCCCCGCAGAATGATTATCGGGGAAGGGCTTGAAATATAAGGCCTTCCCCGATAATCCTCAATAAGTGGTGAAAAAATAAAAAAAGTTATTACTCACCTCTCTGTGCTCAGCCGCGTCCTCCTGCTGGCTCCCTGGCACTACCATGAAGCTCTTTCAGCAGTTGGGAATTTAAAAATCCCCGCCTCCTAAAAGGGCTGCGCAGATTGGTTGAGGGCTCAGCCAATAGCAGCTACTGCTTAGCTATTGGCTGAGCGCTCAGCCAATCACACATAGCTCTTAGCTATTCATTCATGAATAGCTAAGATATAGCTATCTTAGCTATCTTTTGAGACCAGTGGGCATGTACTCGAAAAAGGCAATACTCGCTCGAGTAGTTTGCCTAAGCGAGTACACTCGCTCATCTCTAATTATACCGGATCTATGACAGTTATCTGGATTGATTTTCAAAAAGACACTGAGGAATCCTGACAGAGCCCATTGAGGTGTAAGGGGGTCTGTTAGGTTTCCTTTGGGGTTCCAGTATTTTTGGAGACAACAATAGTGCTGCAGAATTTGATTTCCTACTTGCGGCTTTGAGCTACATGAATAAATGGTTATTACCCATAAGGAGAGCTGTTATAAAACTAGAATAAGATTTTTTCTAAAAAATTAAATTTTTTATAGAATTATATATATTTTTGTTTAGATTTCCTGAGTTTCCCTTCAATTCACTTTTATGATATAATTAACAAAATTCAAAGTGTATGCCTCATGCAGTCAGGATGTATATAGATGTCCACAGCACATCCATGTGCATGGAGTGTGCTCAAGAGCGGGTAACAGCTGCCCATAACAGTTGCAATCGGGGATAACACAAATCGTGGCTGTTAACTTTTTAAATGCTGCTGTCAATGCTGGAAGCAGCATTTAAATATTCTCAGCATTGATTAGGATTTAAATCTCCCAAACTGCCCGGGTGTGATAAGATCGCAGGCTGCTGTCCAGATGTCATGACAGCCTGGGGCCTTCGGAAGGCCCCCAGGGCTGTCATGATTGTTTGGCTATTAAGACATGCCTATAGCACATCTTTAATTGGAAGCCTGCTAAAATACAGTATAATGCAATGTCATAGTATTGTATTATACTGTTAAAGAAATCAAACAAATGCAAGTTTAACTAAAATCAACAATTTTTTGAAATTAGGAATACAGAAACTGCAGAATGTAAGCTGGACACAAGAGCATTGATGAACCTTTGTTATGAAAGGGTTAAAGAGTCTTAGAATTATTAGCAACCTTATAGATAACCAGAAAATATAAATAATTATTGTCTGTTCATGATAACGCAGGCGTTCATCTTGCTCAATTTATCCTTATTTAAACATTTGTTTTACAGCAGGCACATCGAGCATAGAAACAGTAGCCTCATTGATGACTTTGTAACTTCTTAGGGAGAGTGTTTTAGGCATGCTTTGTGATCTGTGCAAAAGGTCATCATTCAGGGAGGGGAGGAGCTGAGCTCTGACCATGACCTACCGTGCATGTTGGACCTTGTGTCACCTATATATAAATGTTACTTTTTATTGTAATCCTTCCTGTGACAATACTGAGATAACAACTGAGAAGTTTTCTCTACAGAACAGTGATTGTCAAGCTATTAGGCTTAGTGGCCAGAGTGAAAATGGCAAGATTTCAAGATTGATTTTTCATATACACAGTCACATGGAGAATAAAAAGTCAATAAAGATTCATAAAAATATGTTTTAAATAAAAACCTGGAATAAACAATCAGGGCATTTTCTGATGATAGACTCCACTGAAGTTTTTGTAAATCACATTCTATAATAAGCTTTATTGTGCTAGCTGCAACAAACTAGAATAAAAATCCTGCGGCCTTTAGGATTTGCAACTGTATAGCTAAAAAAAAGGTCCTTATGCCCATTGTTTTCAATCCCCGCAACACCAGCCAGTGAACAATGAGAATGTATAACTGCTTCACAGACCTTTTAAACCAGATTCAGGATGTATACACAGACAGACCCTGAGAATCATTTCATTTAATCGCATTCTATTTATTGCAACTCTATTGTTAACCACAGAAGTGTTCAGTTTGATGTCAGAAAAGAGCTGGACCACAAAATCTGATTACTGAGCCAGAGGATAAAAATAAAGGTGGAAGCTTTTTATGCTGTAGTAATACCCCCAGCAGAAGGAAATAATAGTGATATGGGGTTTATGTTCATATTTGTTTGCATACATAGCAATATACAAAAAAATAGTGGCGTTTATGTGGTCACTTGTAGAGATATGCGAGCACGCTCGTTTAAGGCTGATACTCGAGCGAGCATCGGTCTTCTCGAGTAACTGAATACTTGTCCGAGCAAATGCGGGGGGGGAAGCGCGGGGTAGAGTGAGAGAGATCTCTCTCTCTTGCTCACCCCGCTCAGCCCCACTCCACCCCGCTCACCCCCGCCACATTTGCTCAGTTCCTGCAGCCACTTTAAGGCCATATTTACACAGCTGATTGTTGGGCACGTGTTTCTCAGGCGCGACTTGCATCGCGCAGAATATTAACCCAGTACTGGCACTACTGAGTAATATTAACATCTAAGGTAGACTGTGTCACCATATATGCATATTCTGTACTGTATTTGATTATATGTCATTATCTCCTGTATTTCTGCCTGGCCTAAGCAACTTGGAAATCCCCTGCTGCAGTCAGCCCCTCTGTGTTACCTGATTGGCAAAGGAGGGGTTAAGCCAGAAGATGCTAGAAGCTTCTGGACAAGGAGGTAATGTAAGACCCTGCACTTCCTGTTTGGGTCAGAGTACAGAGAGTGTGGAGTAGGAGCAGAGCAAAGTGTGGAGGGATTTATCTGTCCCTACTCCACTGATGCAGCGTATGGCACCTAATAGCTGCAGGATTGTTACCAGCCTGGAAAGGAGCAAATGCACAAAACCTGAGAGAGAATATCGGCCGTGTAAATATAGCCTTAAAATAAGTAGAAAAAATGTGATACAGCGGAGTAATAAAAATCCATAAAAAGATTTGATTAAACTTATAAAGGTAAAAACTACTATTGCTCATTATGATCAACCAGGCAATAAAATTGTACCGATTTTATAGCAACCTGATTTTCTGCGTGTGTATTCTTCTTTCTGGTTATTCACCTGTGTGACAAGCCCTGACTCAAGTCTGTCTATTTAACTATGTGTCAGTTCAGACCTTCAAGTACTGCACCTTGGCCCAGTGCAATGTCAGTAACTACGCAAGTGAGACTATCTGTGCGTGTTATAGCCTGGGGAACCCACAGCAACGTTGTAATCCCATTCGGAGGGGTTGACCTTGAAGACTCGGGTTCCTCAGGTGCTGCCACCTCAGTTATCCCACAGTCAAACCAATGTGTGGCAGGGCAGATCCACATCCACCTGTCTGATAGTAACTCAGTGGAAGTTATGTAAATCTTTAGTGGCAGCAGAAAATAGACATTCTGACAGTGTGGGATCCCTTCTACAACGGGCACAATAGCGGTTGCATGCCCTTGTTTGCAACTTTTGTTGAAGTGACCCTGTAGGACTGGAGAAACAAAGATGGCCAAACTATTCTCTGACCACCTGATGCACACTGTGCATAGCATGCATTGGTAGTCTAAGACACTACATGCTGATCTTACTGGCTAGTACTGCTCACATGTGGGCAACACTGGTTAATCAAAGCAGGTGTAGTGTCTTGGACTAATGATGCATACTAATACACAGGTAGTCAGAGAAGCTGGTGTGGCCATCTTTGTTTCTCCAAGCCCAGATTATCGCTTTAAAATTGTATCCTTTTTTTTAAAGCAATTCTTCATTTTCCATTCACTTTCAGTTTTTCCTAAACTAGTTTAACTTGCCGTGTCATAGGGTGATGCATTTTGCAGTATATCAGCATTGGCATTGTCTGCCAAAATGGTTTTCGCTCAGCTGAGCACAGTTAATAAGGAACAAGAGGCGCACAGGATGGACTGTTCATTCAGAGGACGGCGGACTGCAGTATCTCTAACAGATGTATTCAGGTTCCATAATTTGGCATAGATAGTCTGGACAGGATTATTTTATTACAAGGTGCTCTCATTTTAGCCAACTTGATGTATAGGTCCAAAGAAATGCTGGAGTCAGATTTGATTTATGGGTTTATCCTCAGATTCCTACTTGATGCTACTGGAGCATCCTAGAAAATGGAGGAACACATCTCTGAACATATTAACAACCTGTCCACTGGGGAGGCCTATAACTCTGGAAATGTTATAGAAGTAGTAGACATAGCAAGACATTGGCTAGATTTTTCTACAAGAGATGTTCATATATGCCCCCTGAAATTGGGTTTTTAACCCGATCAGCTTGAAGTTGATCCAGTAATAAAAGAAAAATGACCCAAGCGCTTCCCGGGAAAGACAAATCCTCTATATGAAAAGTTTTATGCTTAATTTATTGCAACGCGTTTCAGCCCATACAAAGGGCCTTTTTCAAGCATACAACACAATACATTACAATTCTTTATATAAAGAAAAATATGACTTACAATTAGAAACCATTTGCTCTCCATGGCGGGCGCCATCTTGTGGGTGGAGATTTCTCAGATGGGAGTGTGTTTACACGCTACTTTTGGGTTACTTGGACTGGGTGGACACAAGGATCCGAGCAGCTCTCCGTTTGAGGATCGGGAAGAAGAACTATCCATCTGTATTATAGGCATCCTTGGACCTGGAGGTACTAGTGAGGGACCCCTAAGTGGGACCTCACTAAGTACCGGGTAAGTCCAAACCTTTCTAATCTCATTTCCTACTATTTATTTTCTATTGGAGCGCTATTCTGATCCCAGTACATTCATCTAAGCTTGAGTTGAGGTGTTAATTGGGTATTAATTTTAGTGTTGCTCGATGTGATCGGCCGGGCAATAAAAGATTTTTGCAATGTGTGTGTTCTATAAATGTGGCTCACCCACGACTTCAGCACTGCAAAGCAGCAGTGCTAACAACTGAGCCACCAAACTTGTCTGTTCTACTCTAGAGAAGAGGAAGAACAACAGGAATAAATGCAAAGAGAATGTACAAAACCCTTGGAAATATTTACACCTAATACCTCAACATTGCAAGGCAGAAATGCCAGCAACTGAGCCTCCATGCTTGGTCTTCTTTCTCTGGAGGAGGGGGAGAAGACAGAGAAACTCAAAGATTTTTTTGTTTTCCTTGGGGAGATTTGAATATAGGACTCCAGCACTGCAAGGAAACAGTGCTAAAGACTGAGCCACCATGCTTGCTCTTCCTTCTTCTCCATCTTCCAATTTCTTCTTCCTCCGTCTCCTTCAGTGGGGAAGGGAAAGAAGAAGCAGATGTTCTTTATTTCTTCTACTCCTTTTTCTCCTTCTCTTCCTCTGAAGAAGGAGGAGCAGGAGGAGTAAGAAAGTGGACGTTTGGTGACTTGCACTGTTGTTTTGTAGCTCTGGGATTCTAGGTCTATATCTAATTATGAACAACATCTGCATAGAATTTGTATGTTCTCTTTGTGTGTTCTTCTCCATCCTTTCCTTCTCTGGAGAAGGTAGAAAAAAAGAAGTGTGCTGGCTCAGTTGTTAGCACTGCTGAAGTTCTGAGTTCAAATCTGTCCAAGAGCAACATCTGGATGTTGTTTTTATGTTCTCTTTGTGTTTATTCTTCCTGCTCTTCTCCTCCTCTTTATCGGAAAGTATAGGTGTGGTGGCAAAAAATCCCAATGAGGTAGAAACCAATTTCCCTCATTTAAGGCAAATAAAATTCCTTTCTGACTCTAAGTCTGGTAATCGGAATAATCCTGGGATCAAAAACCTTTCTGATGCAATCAGTGACTATAATATGTAATATTGTAATCCTCAAGGAAGGTGTCCAGGCCTTTTTATAGAGTCATAGAATGGTAGTGTTGGAAGGGACCCCGAAGGTCATAGGGTCCAACCCCCTGCTCAGTGCAGAATTCACTAAAATTAAACTCTAAAACTTTTATTAAATCTACCATTAGCATGTTCTCAGGCAGAGAGTTTTCACTGCTCTTACAGCAAAAAACGCCCTTCTATGTTGGAGTAGAAACCTTCTTTCTTCTAGACGTAGAGAATATCCCCTTGTTACAGTCACAGTCCTCAGTATAAATAGATTGTGGGAGAGATCTCAGTATTGACCCCTGATATATTTATACATGGTTATTAGGTAACCCCTCAGCCACTAAATAATCAAAATTTGATTACCTCTCTGGGTATTGTAGTCCACCCATTCCATTTATAACTTTAGTTGCCCACTTTGAACCCGCTTAAGCTCTGATATGTCCTTCTTGAGTACCGCTGCCCAAAACTGTCCACAATATTCATGTGGGGTCTGACCAGTAACTTGTAAAGAGGAAGAACAATATTCTCATCATGTGCCCCTAGACCTCTTCTGATGCCCCCATGATCCTATTTGCCTTGGCAGCAGCTGCCTGACACTGGTTGCTCCAGTTAAGCTTACATGTACTGACTGCAGACAGGATACAAATTCCCAAAACGCAACAGGACTATAAGATCCCAGGGACATTCACATGCTCCATGTCCAATGTTGTGTACTTGATCCTGTGCAGTAAATGTCCTGTTGGGGGCCTTTATGTTGGAGAAACAGGACAAAAACTTAAAGCAAGGATGAGGTCCCATTAACACACAATTAAACAGAGAAAGACAGAATTACCTGTAGTGGAGCTTTTCTCTAGTCACAGACATGACATAAAAGATATGAAAGTTATGATACTGAACGGCAATTTCAAGTAACAAAGCCATAGAAGAATTTGGGAATATAAATATAACTTTTGACACTTTCAATAGAGGGTTAAATTGTTCACGAAGATTCAGAGTATGAGAAATCTATCGCACAGATATCACTGCTGGCCTGGTGACCCCTAACACTAATTCAGGGACCATAAAACCTTCACTCCCTTATCAGTGACTATTTAAAGATGTTTGTATTTCTTTGGTAGTATTCTTTTAAGTGTAAATTCATGTCTGTGCCTTGCCATATGTATGTGTGTATAACTATGCATGCCTCTTCACATCTATTTCATTTCAGCCTGAAGAAGAGCCCTGCATTGGTTCAAAAGCTCGCATTAACGTCATGTATTTTTGTTAGCCATTAAAAGGTATCATATCTATAAGACTACATTGTTTCTCTTGCTGGGAACAATCATGTTTTGCTCTAGTGGTTAGCATGGTTTTTTCAAAGTACAATGTGTCACGAAGAATTATCCTCAGAATCATTTTTATAAGTAAAAGCATTCCGAAGTTATTACCACTTAAAGTTACACATCAAATTTGAAAAAGAGGACCTGCTCAGGAAGGCCAAAATTGGCTGCCGGCAGAAGGAGTTGAAATAATAGGGTGTCCATAGGTGACATCCATTGAGCACTAATATAGTTTCCCATGGCGTTGTCACCTATGCAAAGCAGCTTACTTGGTGCATTAAAGTGCCGCAGAATTGCACTCATCATCCTGCTTAAAGTAGTAAGCCTATGAATCAGAGTATAGAAGATATTATTCTGGATTAATCACGCCTTACTGCCCCAGATGGGTGCCTTCATCAGATTTTAGTCTTTGCCCTTCGGCGCAAAGACACATAAATGATCCTGGATAAACAGAAGTTTCTTCCTCCCTCTCTGAACTTTTCTTACTTTCTGTATCAGCAGTGCTCAGTGCTCGTGGTTGTTTTATCCTTAATGCCAAGTGCACAACGGTCACCCTACCTATCCATTGCAGGGTGGCAGCAGCTAATACAGCCATTATCAGGTGTTGGGGCTGGTTTGTACAACCCAGCAAGGTGAGCTTTTTTACATCACATTCCGGCAACTACTATTTTGGTGATATGCTGCACTATGGAGGTACTTTTTTTTATCTTATAGTGGCTCCATATTTGTTCTAAATAATTCAGGTACATTTCTTAATATATCTTTATAACGGTTAGAGCGCTATACTTCTCATATCGAGCTCGGAATCTCATGAACCTAAATTTTTTATGTGTAGCCAACACTAGAAATAGCTTGGGAGCTTACAGCATACTATATTATTATTGAATTCAATATATAATCTGCACACCGTGAGCTCCTAAGCTCCCCCTAGTGGTGACTGCCTATATGCAGAATTTTAATAATTAACCATTTGTCTAGATAGTGCATTTTATAGCATCTGGCTATAGAGTTCTAAATCCACTAAGCAATGAATCAGTACAAAATGCGGGATCAAAAAATGATATTAAAGGGGTTGTCCCGCGCCGAAACGGGTTTTTTTTTTTTTTAACCCCCCCCCCCCGTTCGGCGCGAGACAACCCCGATGCAGGGGTTAAAAAAAACAAACGGAGAGTGCTTACCTGAATCCCGGCGGTCCGGCGTCTTCATACTTACCTGCTGAAGATGGCCGCCGGGGTCTGCTCCCTCCGTGGACCGCAGCTCTTCTGTGCGGTCCATTGCCGATTCCAGCCTCCTGATTGGCTGGAATCGGCACGTGACGGGGCGGAGCTACACGGAGCCGGCATTCTGCACGAGCGGCTCCATTGAAGAGAGCAGAAGACCTGGACTGCGCAAGCGCGGCTAATTTGGCCATCGGAGGGCGAAAATTAGTCGGCTCCATGGGAACGAGGACGCCAGCAACGGAGCAGGTAAGTATAAAAATTTTATTTATAACTTCTGTATGGCTCATAATTAATGCACAATGTACATTACAAAGTGCATTAATATGGCCATACAGAAGTGTATACCCCCACTTGCTGCCGCGGAACAACCCCTTTAAAGGGGTTGTCCCATTTGTAGCTACTTTGCTGCAGGAAGCAGACTGCTCTCTACATTCCACAATGGCTTGAGTTGGTACTGCAGATGTGAATGGGAGGTACCCTGCAGCACCAGCCAAGGTCATTGTGCAATGTAAGAAGCTGTCTGCTTCCTGCAGCAAAACAGATAGAAGTAGGACAATCCCTTCATTTTAAAATCTGGACATTTAATTGAATCTTTGCAATATTACCATCCCCTTATATTCTCCTTGATATCTGCTTTTCCTTTGATAGGCTTTGTCAACCTGCTGTTTCATCTAAATAATGATTCCCTGATAAAATTGTAATTTTGGAAAGGCTGCTAGAAAAGATAGTATTGTGATATGGAACAAATTGTTCAGACTTGTTACATTTAAGAATGTGTTACAAATTGCCTTATATGTAAATTGTTCTTCCTGCAGTTTATACAAAGTGTATATATAGAGCTATTGGAAAGGATATTGGTGTAATTTCACATATCATTCCATGCAGGATATTCACTTACCTCTATTAACACTGATGAGGAATAGGAGAAACCTCAGGTTAAATGACAACTTCCTTGGTAAATGTTTAGAATAATAAGAGAAATGCCAGCAAGGGTCTAGTCTGCAATGTGAATATCAATGAAGAAGCAGGAATATTTTATTTAGATAATGTATTCCCGCATCATGCAGTCCTGAATACTAGAACTTTGTATAGGAGGATCTGATTTAGTGATAGCTCTTTGCTTGACAATTGGTGAATGATACGGATGGTACTATTTTAGTGGTGGTAACAATTTTAGGAGAGCCTATGAGGAAAATATAAGGTACCACTATGGTCTTTGTCTCGGTACACTAGAATCCCTTGAAAGTGCTGCTGTCAAAGTCACTGGTACTGGTTTTTCCCAAAAATAAGACACTGTCTTATATTAACTTTTGTCCCAAAAGAGGCACAGTGTCTTATTTTCAGGGGGTGTCTTAATACTCACCGAGCAGGTGCTGTCCAGGTCCCTCTCACTGGTCTCTGGCAGTCTTCCATGTAGTCCTCAGCACTGAGAGAGCATTTTCTTCCTGATAACAGGGCTTGAATATCCCGCCTCCAGCAAGAGATTGCTGTGATTGGTTCAGAAACACCGCTGTATCCAATCAGAGCCGACACTCAATGAACCAATCACAGCCATTCAATTATGTCATTCAATGAATGGCTGTGATTAGTTCATCGAGCGTCAGCTCTGATTGGCTAAGGCGGCATTTCTAAACCAATCACAGCGATCTCTTACTGGAGGCTGGATATTCAAGCTCCATCATCAGAAAGAAAATGCTCTATCAGCACTGATGACTACATGGAAGACTGTCGGAGCGCCAGAGATCAGCAAGTGGGACACGAACGGTGCCTGCTTGGTGAGTATTTTTTTAAAATCATGTAGTGTAGCTAGGGCTTATTTTTGGGGGAGGGCTTATATTTCAAGTCCCCCTACCTGAAAAGCAGGGTGTGATGGTCCATGGTGTGAGTCTGCAATGGTATGAAAGCTCTCCTGATTTGTTAATCGGAGTCTTTTTGCAGTAAACATGTCCAGGCTAAGGACTGTAGTGTCTAAGACACTGCTTCCTTCCTTCTAAGGCTATGGCGCGCTCGGTAACACTGTTTAACTCATTTTGTCATCCTCTGTTAGTGGAGCTTCTCACTTTAGCCCTGTCTTCCTACTTTCCTTGAGGGTGCCGGCAGACGAGCGCATAAACGGCGCGTTTTTGCGACCAAACGTATATACGTGACCATCTGAGGCAATGGTTTCGAATGTATTCATTCACATGGGCGATTTTACGGCGCGTAAAAACGGCAATTCGAAAAAAAACGGAACATATGCGACCGAAATACGCGCCAACGCATATTCGATCGCCGAAAAGACCGTTTGCAAAGCAGGAACAAACGAAAATACGCTTTCTAGCTCTGGTCGTGATCGGTGAAAAACGATCGCTCGGGCGATTATACGTTGCGCTCGTGCGAATGTAAATACGCCTACGCTCGTCTGCCCGCACCCTGATTCTGACTATTTCACTAACTGACTAATTGGCTTCCAGGTAACATTATGTCACGTGGCCTTATTTCCTGCTTATTGGATGCCTGCAATTCAAGACAACCTCTATTTTAGGGCATGTGCTATGTGAGCCACAGGACCTGGTTTCCACCCCATGCCACCAGCCATTCACCACACCAGTTTTTTTACCTTAAAAAAATAGTAATTGTTATCAACATAACTTAATAAAATAAAACTTAACTGCAAAATATGAAGCAATAAAGCCTTGTCTTGGAAATCATCACGGTTATTTCTATTGGCACCTAATGCCAAGTTGAAGCCAACCTAATCAGTATTAAAGGGGTGGCTCATCATGACACGGACCACCCTTTCCACATACCCTTATAGAGCATCTGGACATCATAAGAGGGGGTCACTCTCAGGTCCCTCTTCCATAAGTTTGGTGAGCCTCTAACAAGCAGTGTCTCTGTGTGTATGGTCCATGAGGGCGGAGATGCCCTCAGGAAATAGCCATGGAGAGATAGACATACTGGAGAAGTACCGTGTTTCCCCGAAAATAAGACAGTGTCTTATATTAATTTTTGTTCAAAAAGGTTTAACTTTTTTACATGTATAGCTGCCTGGACACTATTTAAATTGACTTTTTTAATTAACTGTTAGCAGGGCCTAATTTTGGAGTAGGGCTTATATTTTAAGCATCCTCAAAAAGCCTGAAAAATCATTTTGCATCCTCAAAAATTCTGGAAAATCATGCTATGTCTTATTTTCAACGTATGTCTTATTTTCAGGGAAACGGTAGATATGGCTTTCTTGTTAACTTTACTGAAAATTTATGAAAATTGACAGTTTCTTAAGATTTTGCAACCCTGGATTGATTATGCCCATCTTCCTCTCTCGTCTCCTCCCCAAGGACTCACTTGACGTTCCATAAATGTATATGGTAGTGTGCATGGTAGGCTCCTCCACGTCCTCTTGTCCATACCCATATCTATTCCCCATCACTTTCTCTGCTCTTCCTGTTATGCCCTGCCTTCTTCTTTTACTGTCATGCTCCTTCATTCTTACTGTTATCTTATTATTTTATGTTTTCTGCTTATTGTTATTTAAAGGCATCCCCCATTATTTTGATGAGAACTCGACACACAGTTTAAGGCATTGATCACTTGTGAGATATTAAAGGGGTTGTCCCGAGAAAGCAAGTGGGGGTAAGCACTTCTGTATGGCCATATTAATGCACTTTGTAATATACATCGTGCATTAATTATGAGCCATACAGAAGTTATTCACTTACCTGCTCCGTTGCTGGCGTCCTCGTCTCCATGGTGCCGTCTAATTTCAGCGTCTAATCTCCCGATTAGACCCGCTTGCGCAGAAGGGTCTTCTCCCTTCTCTTGGGTCTCGGCACAAGCGGTGTTCTGGCTCCGCCCCCTTCTACGCGTCATCGCGTAGCTCCGCCCCGTCACGTGTGCCGATTCCAGCCAATCAGGAGGCTGGAATTGGCAATGGACCGCACAGAGCCCACGGTGCACCATGGGAGAAGACCCGCGGTGCATCGTGGGTGAAGATCCCGGTGGCCATCTTGGTAAGGTAAGTAAGAAGTCGCCGCAGAGCGGGGATTCGGGTAAATACTAAACTTTTTTTTTTTTTAACCCATCCCTTGTGTGTGTCTCGCGCCGAACGGGGGGCCTATTGAAAAAAAAAAAAAGCCGTTTCGGCGCGGGACAACCCCTTTAACACATTTTGTTCATAGGGCGCAGTATGTAAATCCTCCCTGATGCCATCTCTCATTATTTCTCTCATTATGATTATAACGTGAAGAGATTGTATTATACTTGCAATCTCTTTACTGGAAAATTAATAAAGTTTTAAAATAGAAAACATATTAAAATTAAAATCGGCCACACTGAGAAAAGTTCTTAGGCCTGATTCCGTCCTAATATGTGTCAGTCTCTCTTTATGAGGGGCTGACATATATTAAGGCCGAATATGTGTATCCACAACACTTGGTTTCAGAGGTACAGTTACTTTATACAAACATAGTTCAATACATTGACTTCTTCTGATAGAGAGGCGCTCTGCTTGTTACAGGTGCCTCACTTCCTTTATACCCAGTCCTGGTTTATAATTTTTAAAAAATAATAAGACCTAAAAAAAATCTATAAACATAGTATCATCCTAATGACTTTAACCCCAAAAAGGAAGTTAACATTTCAATTTTACCATACCAGAAGCAAGACCCCCTGAAATATGTGCAGATGCTTTTTTTTCTATTTCATCCCACTTAAAATGTTTTTAAGTGTTCCAATACTATTCTGGTGCTTTAAATAGTGCCACTAAAAAATCCAACTCGTCCCGTAATAAAACAAGCCCTCATACGCTCTGTCTGTGGAAAAATAAAAAGGCTATGACTCTTTTAAATGCGAGAATGAAGAAAAAGGAAACACGGAAAAAGTGGCTAGTACTTAAAGGGTTAAAAAAATAATCTGTTGCCAACTTTTCACCACCATAAGTTTTTAAAAATTTTTTCTTTGATGGAGTTGTGTGAAGATTTGTTTTTTTTTTTGCAGGATTACCTAGCAGTTATATGATTGCTCATATAATATACTGCAATACTCACTTCCTTATTGCAGTTTACTGTATTTTGATAGACATTTTATTAAGCAAACAGACATACCTTCACAAGGTTGCCATTACGTAGGAATAGCCTCCATGATCTCATCACAATTGAGCTATTTGTGTGATAGAGAGAGCCCCCTCATTCTGTTGGGCCATTTAAATGGTTAACAAGCATGATTGGAGTTATCACTGATCAAAGGCACTACAGCAGGGTGTCAGCTTTCTGAGAGAGCAGATAGTTGCTGCATGTAAGCCCCAAGCACTTCCATTGCACATGAATGAAAATGTTGCCAAGGGGTTAAAAATGATAGAAGCTTTCTGGTCAGCTCCCTGCTTGCTCCTCTTCTTCCAACCTGGCTAGGTTGACAGCTTTAGAAGATACCTGTCATTCTAACGGAGCTGGACGGAGAGAAACTGGCAAGAAACCACCTCAATGACTCTCTTCTCCTTCGGGCTTCCTGTCTTTGTTGTTCATAGCAACCAATCACAGTGCAGCTTTCATTTTTTGCCAGAGTAAAGGCTGCACTGTGATTGGATGGTATGAACAAAAAAGACTGATAAATAAGGTCAAATATTACTAGAGATGAGCAAACGTACTCGTCCGAGCTTGATACTCGTTCGAGTATTAGCGTGTTCGAGATGCTCGTTACTCGTAACGAGTACCACGCGATGTTCGGGTTACTTTCACTTTCATCTCTGAGACGTTAGCGTGCTTTTCTGGCCAATTGAAAGACAGGGAAGGCATTACAAGTTCCTCCTGCGACGTTCAAGCCCTATACCACCCCCATGCTGTGAGTGGCTGGCGAGATCAGGTGTCACCCAAGTATAAAAATCGGCCCCTCCCGCGGCTCGCCTCAGATGCGTTGTGACATAGCTGAGGGACAGTGCTATAGTGTTGGAGCTGCTGTATGGAGAGTGTTAGGAGTTAGTGTAGGCTTCAAGAACCCCAACGGTCCTTCTTAGGGCCACATCTAACCGTGTGCAGTACTGTGGAGGCTGCTTTTTGCAGTGTTGCACTTTTTTTTTTTTTTTGTATATCAGCCGTGCAGAGCATTGCGCCCTGCAGTAATACTCCAGGGCCAGAATTGTGTAGGCAGGGCCAGAAGACATATATTATTGACTGAATATACGCAGTGGTCCTTTTCAAAAAAATATTGGGCAAAAAATCTATTTGGCCTGCCTGTCACTGTGCTCAGTGTTCTGGGTCTGTGTGTGCTGGGTGTAGTAGTTCTACAAATAAATACGCAGCCAGCTAAGTGTTACAGCAGGCTTGCGCCAAATTATTTCCTGGCGTTCCGTAAACGAAGTCAGCCTCCAACCACAGGCCAATAAGCGGCACATTTAATTACAGCGTTCTGTTTCTGCACTACTGCTAATACACCATGCTGAGGGGTAGGGTTAGGCCTAGAGGACGTGGATGCGGGCGAGGACGCGGAGGCCCAAGTCAGGGTGTGGGCACAGGCCGAGCCAGTGCGGTGGCCAGGGGTAGAGGCAGGGCCAGACCGAATAATCCACCAACTGGTTCCCAAAGCGCCCCCTCGCGCCATGCCACCCTGCAGAGGTCAAGGTGCTCTACGGTGTGGCAGTTTTTCACAGAGACGCCTGACGACCGACGAACAGTGGTGTGCAACCTTTGTTGCGCCAAGATCAGCTGGGGAGGCACCACCACCAGCATGCGCAGGCATATGATGGCCAAGTACCCCACAAGGTGGGACGATGCCCGTTCACCGCCTCCGGTTTGCACCACTGCCTCTCCCCCTGTGCCCCAACCTGCCACTGAGATCCATCCCCCCTCTCAGGACACAGGCAGTACCGTCTCCTGGCCTGCACCCACACCCTCACCTCCGCTGTCCTCGGCCCCATCCAGCAATGTCTCTCAGCGCACCGTCCAGACGTCGCTAGCGCCACTGTTTGAGCGCAAGCGCAAGTACGACGCCACGCACCCGCATGCTCAAACGTTAAACGTGCACATTGCAAAATTGATCAGCCTGGAGATGCTGCCGTATAGGCTTGTGGAAACAGAGGCTTTCAAAAGCATGATGGCGGCGGCGGCCCCGCGCTACTCGGTTCCCAGTCGGCACTACTTTTCCCGATGTGCCGTCCC
Source organism: Eleutherodactylus coqui (assembly GCF_035609145.1). NCBI lineage: Eukaryota > Metazoa > Chordata > Amphibia > Anura > Eleutherodactylidae > Eleutherodactylus > Eleutherodactylus coqui. The sequence goes on along the minus strand of NC_089846.1, from coordinate 135,116,487 downwards.
AGGCCTGCACGACCACGTCTCCCGCAACATTGTACGCGCCCTCACCAACGCGGTTACTGCCAAGGTCCACTTAACAACAGACACGTGGACAAGCACAGGCGGGCAGGGCCACTATATCTCCCTGACGGCACATTGAGTGAATTTAGTGGAGGCTGGGACAGAGTCAGAGCCTGGCACCGCTCACGTCCTACCCACCCCCAGAATTGCGTGCCCCAGCTGGGTGGTGGTATCTGCGGGGGTGTATGCTTCCTCCACTAAACCACACTCCTCCTCCTCCTACGCAACCTCTGTCTCGCAATCAAGATGTGTCAGCAGCAGCAGCACGTCGCCAGCAGTCGGTGTCACGCGGCGTGGCAGCACAGCGGTGGGCAAGCGTCAGCAGGCCGTGCTGAAACTACTCAGCTTAGGAGAGAAGAGCCACACGGCCCACGAACTGCTGCAGGGTCTGACAGAGCAGACCGACCGCTGGCTTGCGCCGCTGAGCCTCCAACCGGGCATGGTCGTGTGTGACAACGGCCGTAACCTGGTGGCGGCTCTGCAGCTCGGCAGCCTCACGCACGTGCCATGCCTGGCCCATGTCTTTAATTTGGTGGTTCAGCGCTTTCTGAAAAGCTACCCCCACTTGTCATACCTGCTCGGAAAGGTGCGCCAGCTCTGCGCACATTTCCGCAAATCCCACACGCACGCTGCCACCCTGCGGACACTGCAACATCGGTTTAATCTGCCAGTGCACCGACTGCTGTGCGACGTGCCCACACAGTGGAACTCTACGCTCCACATGTTGGCCAGACTCTATGAGCAGCGTAGAGCTATAGTGGAATACCAACTCCAAAATGGGCGGCGCAGTGGGAGTCAGCCTCCTCAATTCTTTACAGAAGAGTGGGCCTGGTTGGCAGCCATCTGCCAGGTCCTTGGAAACTTTGAGGAGTCTACCCAGATGGTGAGCGGGGATGCTGCAATCATTAGCGTCACCATTCCTCTGCTATGCCTCTTGAGAAGTTCCCTGCAAACCATAAAGGCAGACGCTTTGGAATCAGAAACGGAGGCGGGGGAAGACAGTATGTCGCTGGATAGCCAGAGCAACCTCATGTCTATATCTCAGTGCGTTGAGGAGGAGGGGGAGGAGCATGAGGAGGAGGGGGAAGAGACAGCGTGGCCCACTGCTGAGGGGACAGATGCTGCTTGCCTGTCATCCTTTCAGCGTGTATGGCCAGAGGAGGAGGAGGAGGGGGAGGAGCATGAGGAGGAGGGGGGAAGAGACAGCTTGGCCCACTGTTGAGGGTACAGATGCAGCTTGCCTGTCATCCTTTCAGCATGTATGGCCAGAGGAGGAGGAGGAGCCTGAAAGTGATCTTCCTAGTGAGGACAGCCATGTGTTGCGTACAGGTACCCTGGCACACATGGCTGACTTCATGTTAGGATGCCTTTCTCGTGACCCTCGCGTTACACGCATTCTGGCCACTACGGATTACTGGGTGTACACACTGCTCGACCCACGGTATAAGGAGAGCCTTTCCACTCTCATTCCCGAAGAGGAAAGGGGTTCGAGAATGATGCTATACCACAGGGCGCTGGTGGACAAACTGATGGTAAACTTCCCATCCGACAGCGCTAGAGGCAGAAGGCGCATTTCCGCGGCCCAGGTAGCAGGGGAGGTGCAGAGATCAGGCAGCATGTACAGCGCAGGCAGGGGAACACTCTCTAAGGCCTTTGACAGCTTTATGGCTCCCCAGCAAGACTGTGTCACTGGTCTCCAGTCAGGGCTGAGTTGGCGGGAGCACTGTAAAAGGATGGTGAGGGAGTACGTAGCCGATCACACGACCGTCCTCGGTGACGCCTCTGCCCCCTACAACTACTGGGTGTTGAAGCTGGACACGTGGCCTGAACTCGCGCTGTATGCCCTGGAGGTGCTTGCTTGTCCTGCTGCAGCGTCTTGTCAGAGAGGGTGTTTAGTGCGGCTGGGGGAATCATCACGGATAAGCGTACCCGCCTGTCAACCGACAGTGCCGACAGGCTTACACTCATCAAGATGAACAAAGCCTGGATTTCCCTAGACTTCTCTTCTCCACCAGCGGACAGCAGCAATACCTAAGCAATACGTAGGCTGCACCCGCGGATGGAAGCATTGTTCTCTATCACCATCAAAAACGGGGACCTTTTTGCTTCATCAATCTGTGTATTCTATTCATCCTCCTCCTCCTGCTCCTCCTCCTGAAACGTGACGTAATCACGCCGAACGGGCAATTTTTCTTAGGCCCACAAGGTTTAGTCATATAATTTTTGTAAACAATTTTTATACGTTTCAATGCTCATTAAAGCGTTGAAACTTGCACCTGAACCAATTTTTATTTTAACTGAGCTGCCTCCAGGCCTAGTTACCAATTAAGCCACATTAACCAAAGCGATTAATGGGTTTCACCTGCCCTCTTGGTTGGGCATGGGCAATTTTTCTGAGGTACATTAGTACTGTTGGTACACCAATTTTTTGGGGCCCTCGCCTACAGTGTAATCCAATTAATTTTTTGCCCACCTGCATTAAAGCTGACGTAACATCAGCTGTGCTGGGCAATGCAATGGGATATTTTTATGTACCGCCGGTGGCTTCCTGGCACCCACCCATGCTGTGGGTCCACAGGGAGTTGTAAATGCATCTGTGTCCACTTCTAAAGAACCCCAGTCTGACTGGGGCATGCAGTGTGGGCCGAAGCCCACCTGCATTTAATCGGACGTTACCTCAGCTGTGCTGGGCAATGCAATGGAATACATTAATGTACAGCCGGTGGGTTTCAGGGAGCCACCCATGCTGTGGGTGCACACGGAATTCCCATTGCGGAGTTGTACTTGCCTGTGACTATTTTTAAAAAACCGCGGTCTGACTGGGGCATGCAGACACCTTGACAGAATGAATAGTGTGTGGCACATAGGTTCCCCATTGCTATGCCCACGTGTGCAGCTCCAGATGGAGGTGGCACAGGATTTGATTTCTCATTGCTTCTGTACAGCATTGTGGACTATCGCCCCGCCCCTTTTAAAGAGGGTCGCTGCCTAGCCGTGCCAACCCTCTGCAGTTTGTACCTGCGGTTCCTCTGGCAGACGCACTTATAAATAGACATGAGGGTGGCGTGGCATGAGGGCAGCTGAAGGCTGCGCAGGGACAATTTGGTGTGCGCTGTGGACACTGGGTCGTGCGGGGGGGTTGGGCAGCATGTAACCCAGGAGAAGTGGCAGCGGAGTGTCATGCAGGCAGTGATTGTGCTTTGTTGGAGGTAGTGTGGTGCTTAGCTAAGGTATGCATTGCTAATGAGGGCACTCTTGCCGCTATTGTGGCTTAATAGTGGGACCTGTGAACTTGAGATGCAGCCCAACATGTAGCCCCTCGCCTGCCCTATCCGTTGCTGTGTCGTTCCCATCACTTTCTTGAATTGCCCAGATTTTCACACATGAAAACCTTAGCGAGCATCGGCGAAATACAAAAATGCTCGGGTCGCCCATTGACTTCAATGGGGTTCGTTACTCGAAACGAACCCTCGAGCATCGCGAAAAGTTCGTCGAGTAACGAGCACCCGAGCATTTTGGTGCTTGCTCATCTCTAAATATTACTCTTTAGAAACACTTCAGTGTTTTAGAGTAAAAAGCGCCTGTCTTTAAATTGGTGCCTGTCTGGGTTTCACCATCCCTGTGGTTCGGACAGCATAAAGTTTGAAACAGGTTTTTTTAAATGTAAGTTCCTAAGAAATATAAACATCTTTTTCAGTGACTTGTTTTAGAGGATATGTTTCTATTTTCTCCATGTTAAAGAGGTTGCCCAGTTACAAACCAGTAATGGGCCTATCCAAAGAATAGGCCATCAATAGCAGAGTAGCGAGGGTTTATCACCTGGAAGACCTACTGGTCAGCTGTCTTCTGGGCCTGTACCCTTGTCCACTGAGCAGATTTCTGCAAGAAGTAGACAGCTCTGTTCCAAATGCAGTGGTCAGGTTTGGTATTGTGGACAAGTTCACATTGAAATGCATAGGAACTTTGCCTGTAATACCAAGCCTGGCCACTGCAGTGAGAGTGGAGCTGTCTGCTTCTTGCAGAAATCAGCTCTGCGCATGAGCACTCTGTCCTAGAAAATAGCTTTTCAGCGGGGGTCCTGGGCAGCGAATTCCCACCAATCTACTATTGATGTCCTATCCTGCGGATAGACCCATCAGTAGTATGTAACTGGACAACTCCTTTAATTCCTGTTGATATGTCACAATTTAGAGACAAATCACTTAAAATAGCAAAATAAATGGGTACTTACCCTCCTCAGCCCAGCAATCCAGTAATGCAGCCTATGCTGCTCTCCCAGTCTCTGTTGACAGTGGAAATAAGGTGACCACCAGCTTCCAATCGGAGGCTTTAGTATCACAACCCATTCTCCTGGCAACAACACTCACATCCTGGGTGCCATGATGGCAGCAGTTCTTAAAGATGACTATCAGGCAGCAATCACCTGACTTCCGCTGTTACCATAGACCTGGAGAATTGCAAAGCTGCAGGGCTGGATCGCCGGGACTGAAGAGGGTAAATACCCGTTTGTTTTGTTCATTTAAAGGGGTTGTCCCGAGGCAGCAAGTGGGTCTATACACTTCTGTATGGCCATAATAATGCACTTTGTAATATACATTGTGCATTAATTATGAGCCATACAGAAGTTATAAAAAGTTTTATACTTACCTGCTCCGTTGCTGGCGTCCTCGTCTCCATGGTGCCGACTAATTTTTGGCCTCCGATGGCCAAATTAGCCGCGCTTGCGCAGTCCGGGTCTTCAGCAGTCTTCTATGGAGCCGCTCGTGCCAGAGAGCGGCTCCGTGTAGCTCCGCCCCGTCACGTGCCGATTCCAGCCAATCAGGAGGCTGGAATCGGCAGTGGACCGCACAGAAGAGCTGCGGTCCACGAAGACAGAGGATCCTGGCGGCCATCTTCAGCGGTAAGTATTGAAGTCACCGGAGCGCGGGGATTAAGGTAAGCGCTCCGGTAAACTTTCTTTACTTCCCTGCATCGGGGTTGTCTCGCGCCGAACGGGGGGGGGTTGAAAAAAAAAAAAACCCGTTTCGGCGCGGGACAACCCCTTTAAGTGATTTGGCTCTAAATTTGAAAAGTTATTTTGTAACTGAACAGCCCCTTTAAAGCAAACCCAATTGCAAGAGCCAAGTTATACTGTTTATGTGATACAAATACATTTGATTTTAATATAAAGGACAAGTTAAGAAAGTTGATGATTGCGGTGAATAGACTTGGCCTTGTGGCAAGAAACTGCTACAATTAATTTCTAGAACTGACTTGCGAACTCTCAGTGACAGCGGTTGCACAGCTGCAAATCTAAAGACAGTCGATTTCATCTTCCTTTATCAATCATATCACAGATAACAACAAAGGCTCCTCTGAAGTATTTACGAACAAGTCACAAAATCAATTCACTTTAAGGTTGTAATAATGGAAAGGAGAAAATTCAGCCTGCAGACTCGGTGTAAATTGCGTGTCTCTAGTTTAGGGCGGACTGAACAATTCACTTGTTTTGTCAACTTCTGCTTTATTTTAACCACTAAAGGCGAAAATTCTACATCATTATAATCTCAAGACGAAGTTTCAGAGTTATCGCTCCCGTGAAGAGAATGCTCAATATGCCTCCAGCTTAAATATAGTATATGTTGGAGAAGGCTAATATGAATGTCTAACTTGATTCTGAGATGCCAGCTATTGTAATACATACAATATATATAACCATTATGCCTCAAACATCGGAAGTTGAAAGTGTAATTCTTTGATAAACTCAACTAGTAGTTGATTCTGAGGATCCCCACATGTAAAAATGAAAACGGAAGTAGATTATTTTACAGATGAACCAAGTCACAAAGATCTGCTGGAAACTGTTGAATTGGGTTCCATACTGGGAATTTATTTAGACAAGTTACCATTTTTGTGCCATGCCTAAATTATATAACAATTTACAACTTCTTTTCCTTTTCACGCAGCACTTGCCACTTTTCTGAAAACCGGGTGGGACTTAGTGAGGGTATGCTTAAAAAGACTGAGAAAAAGTCAGCACACCTAATCCTGCATTTTATGACTACAATCAGTTTCCATTGCTGGAGAATGCACATGGATGCTCCAATGGAGAGATATAATTATATGAGAATTTTTGTTATGAAAATCCCAGAATTTCTGTTAAAAATGATTCATTGCATGATAAAAATCATCCAGTTTGTGAGATTGTAACAGTTCCTTCGCGTTTCCAGTGTTACCGCTCTTAATTATGGCATACAAGTACAGTGATGCCTTGGGTTAAGAGTAGAGATGAGCGAGCAGCAAAATGCTCGGGTGCTCGTGTCGAACTTTTCGTAATGCTCGAGAGCTCGTTTCGAGTAATGAACACCATTGAAGTCAATGGGCGACTCGAGCATTTTTGTATGGGACCGATGCTCTGCTTAGGTCATGACTTGTCAAATACCAGAAAACATCAGAAAGTCATGGAAACACCACAGAAACGGACAGGGAAGGGCAGGGGCAGCATGCATGGCTGCATCTGAGGCTCCCAGGTCCCACTATTAATCCAAAATGGGGGCAAGAGTCTGGCATCCCTCCCCTATTTACTTGGGACAAACCCTCATTAGCAAGGCACATGCGCTGGCACATCTTAGCTAAGCACCAAACTACCTGCAACCAAGGACAATCACTGCCTGCGGGTGACACCGCTGCCTCTTCTCCTGGGTTACATGCTGGCATTGCTGTCCAACCCCCCCCCCCCCCCCGCACGACCCTGCGTCCACAGCGCACACAAAAGTTTCCCTGCGCAGCCTTCAGCTGCCCTCATGCCACACGCTCGCTTCATAGCCACATTACCTTCATGTCTATTTATAAGTGTGTACTGGATGAGGAGGAACCGGAGGCACACACTGCAGAGGGTTGGCAGCGCCAGGCAGCGACCCTCTTTGAAAGTGTGGGCGAGAGCCCACGATGCTTTTGCGAATTGATGATAAATTGACATACGATCATCATTCCAATCCTGTGCCACCTCCGTCACAAAATTATCAGGAGCCGCAAACGTGGGCATAAAGGGGACTCAGGTGCCAGCACTTCTACACATCTCCACAATGCAGCAATACTCTGTGTGGGAAGCACGTGAGCGGGCCCAGGGTCAAGCTCAGTCCCAGCCTCCACCTTGTGTGACCCAAGGTGCCGCGAGTTACATAGCAATGGGAAATCCATGTGTGCCCACACAATGTGTAGGTGTCAGATAGCTCAACACCGCAATGGGAAGTCTTTGAGTTCCTTGGGCTCGCCTTTGCTGTCAGTGCACAAAGATGGTATTACACAGGAAGAAATCAGAATGCCCAAACATGTCAGAGTTTCACCCTGCCAAGGACCTCAGCCCACATTTCTACCCTAGTCAGTCAGTGTATTTGTGACAGACAGGTAAAACACTATTATGGGAAGTCTTTGTGCACCCACAGCATAGGCGAGCCCAAGGAATTATAGTTGGCTCTACACAGGAAGAAATCAGAGCTCCCAAACATGGCAGAGTTTCACGCCATCAAGGACCTCGGCCCAAGAGTATAGCAAGAGTATAGGCGGACCCCCCAAACCATTCAGTAGAAAAGGTATAGGCAGACCCCAGTAACATTTCTGTAGTAGAAGTATAGGCGGACCCCAGTAACATTTCTGTAGCAAAAGTATAGGCGAACCCCTCAAACCATTCAGTAGAAACTGCATAGGCGGACCCCAGTAACATTTCTGTAGCAAACGTATAGGCAGACCACTGTAACATTTCTGTAGCAGAAGTATAGGTGAACCCCTCAAACCATTCAGTAGAAAAGTTATAGGCAGACCCCAGTAACATTTCTATAGCAAGAGTATAGGCGGACCCTAGTAACATTTCTGTAGCAAAAATATAGGCAGACCCCTGTAACATTTCTGTGCCAAGAGTATAGGCAGACCCCAGTAACATTTCTGTAGCAGAAGTATAGGCAGACCCCTGTAACATTTCTGTAGCAAAAGTATAGGCGAACCCCTCAAACCATTCAGTAGAAAAGGTATAGGCAGACCCCAGTAACATTTCTATAGCAAGAGTATAGGCGGACCCCTGTAACATTTCTGTAGCAAAAATATAGGCGGACCCCTGTAACATTTCTGTAGCAAGAGTGAAGGCGAACCGCTGAAACATTGGTGTACCAAGAGTATAGGTGCAGGCTGAGAACGCTATTACTGAAAGGCTGGGAAGAGGCCTAGATGCGTAATACAAAAATTGATGCACTATTGCTCCAAGCCAGCCACAACTATAATGCACACGGTCAGATGTAGCGCTAAGGAGGAGCGTTGGGGTTCATGCACGGAGGATCAGGACTGTATAACTTTCCGTATATAAGTAGCTGTGTCCCTACACTCTGCCTTATGCACTGCAGACACAGAACAGTATAGCTGAAATGGCCTGCACAGCCCGAGATGCTTAAAAAAAAAAAATTGGTGCACTACTGCTCCCAGCCAGCCACAACAGTAATGCACACTATGTAGAGTAGCCCTAAGAAGGACTGTTGGGGTTCTTGAAGACTGGATCCTACTCTAACACTATCCCTGTATAAGCAGCAGCACTTTCCCTAACCTCTGCCAGCATGCGTCTGAGGCGAGGATCAATTTAAGTACTCGGTGGTCACCTGATCGGCCCAGCCACTCACTACTGTGGGGGGGGGGGAGGGGGAGGGCTGGCACATCACAGCAGGAAGAGTTAATGCCTTCCCCGCAAGTCTATTGGCTGGAAAATGGTGCTAAACATGCGGGAAAGGAAATGCAATTGACTCAAATACCGCGTGGTGTTCGTCTCGAGTAACGAGCATCATGAGTGTGCTCGCTCATCTCTAGTAAAGAGTTTAATTCGTTCCGTGACAAAGCTCTTAACCCAAAACACTCATATATCAAAACTAGTTTCCCCAATGAAATGAATGGAAATGGCATTAATCCGTTCTGCCATTCCTTTTTAATGGGACTGCCACTGCTGCCAGTGGCCCCATTGAATGCAATGGGCTACCGGCAACCCTGCAGTGATTTTCCGGGAAGGGCTTTAAATATAATCCCTTCCCTGAAAATCATCCCTAACATGTGTAAAAAATAAAAATAAATAAACACTCACCTCTTCTCCGCTGTCGGGGCTCAGGCGCGTCCAGACGCTTGGCTCTCCAGCAGTGCAGTGAAGTTTTTTCAGCAGGCAGGATTTAAAATCCCATACCTGTTTAAAGGGCTGTATCTGATTGGCTGAGTGCTCAGCCAATCACAGGCAGCGCTCAGCCATTCATTGAATGACAGCTGAGCGCTGCCTGTGATTGGTCGCAGTGCTCAGCCAATCAAAGGCAGCGCTTGGTCATTCATTGAATTCAATGAATGGTTGAGCGCTGCCTGTGATTGGCTGAACGCTGTGACTGATCACAGGTAGCGCTCAGCTGTCATTCACCGAATGGCTGAGAGCTGCCTATGATTGGCTGAGCGATCATCCAATCAGATACAGCTCTTTTATCAGGCAGGGATTTTAAATCCCCAACTGATAAAAACACTTCAGAGCAGTACAGGGAGAAGATGCGGCTGCATGCAGCTGAGCCTTGACAGCGGCGGAGAGGTGAGTATATATATATATATATATATATATATATATATTTTTTTTTTTAGATACAGCTAGGGATGATTTTCAGAGAAGGGCTTATATTTAAATCCCTTCCCCAAAAATCACTGCAGAGATGTTGGCATCCTATTGCTTTCAATGGGAGAGCTTCGCAATCCTCTGCCACAGCTATCGCAGCTGTCACAGCTGTGGCAGGGGGTTCTTTATTCCCTGCGGGGAGTCCCCTTGTCAATAAACACTGTGACAGTGCTGTCACAGTGTTCAGTCATGAGGGCACTCCCCACGTGAAATGCAAAGCAAGCTCATAACCCGAGTTTCTGCTCTTAAAGGGGTTGTCCCGCGGCAGCAAGTGGGGGTATACACTTCTGTATGGCCATATTAATGCACTTTGTAATGTACATTGTGCATTAATTATGAGCCATACAGAAGTTATAAGAAGTTTTTCACTTACCTGTTCCGTTGCTAGCGTCCTCGTTTCCATGGAGCCGACAAATTTTCGCCGTCTAATGGCCAAATTAGCCGCGCTTGCGCAGTCCGGGTCTTCTTCTTTCCTCAATGGAGCCGCTCGTGCTGGATGCCGGCTCCTTGTAGCTCCGCCCCGTCACGTGTCGATTCCAGCCAATCATGAGGCTGGAATCGGCAATGGACCGCACAGAAGCCCTGCGGTCCACCGAGGGTGAAGATCCCGGCGGCCATCTTCAGCAGATAAGTAAGAAGTCACCGGAGCGCGGTGTTCTTCTTTAACCCCTGCATCGGGGTTGTCTCGCGCCGAACGGGGGGGGTTGAAAAAAAAACAAAAAACGTTTCGGCGCGGGACAACCCCTTTAAATCAGAGCAAAAATTCGGAAAAGAGCCTGCTTGCAAGTCAAGAAAGTTGCAAGCTGAGGCACTCACAAGCCAAGTATTACGTCCATGCAGCTTACAAGCAGCATGCTCAGCATGGACGCAGGGCGACATTCACAAGCACTGCAGTTGAACATACCATGCACTGTAGAACAGTGTGCACCACGCTATGCTGAACAGTAGCACCACTCGAGGGAGAAGATAGCCTGGCCCGAGAGTTGGACACAATATGTAGCGTGGTAGATGTCAGTATAGTATATGTAGCACTGGTAGAGACCAGTAGAGTACATGTAGTACAAGTAGAAGGCAGTACAGTAACGTAGTATAAGTAGTGGGCTGTACAGAACATCTAACTCTTGTAGTTGCCAGTAGCTTACATGTATCACATGTAGAGGGCAGTACTGTACATGGAGCTACATAGTACCAGACTATAGAGAAGTGCTACTAGACAGACAAATATCCTATGGACTTCAGTAACACAGTACTCACTGATCGGCTTCATCATCTTAAGGGTGCCCACCCACTAGCGTTTTTTTACTGCGAAATTCGCAGCGTTTTTTTTTCTGCAGGGGTCTTTGGGCTATGGGACATGCAAAGCTAAAATCGCGATCGCGCAAAATCGCGATATCGCGGTAAATCGCGATTTTGCGCGATCGCGATTTTTACATTACAAGTCCCATAGACCCCCTGCAGAAAAAAAAAACCTGCGAATATCGCAGTGAAAAAATACGCCAGTGGGTGGGCACCCTAACAGTGAAATGTGGATGCTGATTAGCTGGACCTTCCAAGAGGTAGGAATTGCAGTAGCTGTATTCATGATGGGCAGCATAGTGCATCTTCTTGGAGTTAGTTGTTAGGGTAGTGATTGCATGTTATAAGCCTACAATATTTATTTTCAACTTCCACTGCTGTCCACATTGACAGCAGGCCCGGTCATTGGCGGGGATCTCAAGCGTGGAACCCTGCCAAACAACCATTGATGACTTATCCATTAATTCATAATAAAAGTCCTGGACAACTACTTTAAATTTAGCCTTGTATTGGACTTGTATCTGTTGATAAGAGCTTTGTATGTTAGTTATGATAGTGTAAGGAATTCTGATAGCACCATCGGGGCTATTGGTGGCCAATGGAGTATTGGATGAATGAGTGACTGCATGGCATTGGAGGAATACAGAAGACATTTGAGAAGAGTGTTTTATGTAGGATATCATGATAATCTCCACTACTATATTGGTTACATTATACGTTGAGCACATTCTGTGTATGTCCAAAATCTGTGTACCCTCATTCTGATTGAACTATATTATAGATTTGCTAGTTTAAAGTTACTATTTTATTTGGTAAATCAAACATTTTCAGCAGTGATTTCATCTTTCTGTAATGCAGGAGTCAGCATCCTACGTCTTCATGGATGTTCAGACTTAAAGTCCCATTGTGCCCTGCCAACCAGCTGTATGGAAAGCCACAGGTTGCCAAAATCTCCTTCGAAGATCTGACAGTAAACATACTCTGCGTGAACTTTTGCTTCTTGATTATTTACATAATTTTGCTGTGATCTGTGAAACAGATATGCTACTTATTAAAGAAAAACCTCCGTAAGGAGCTTAAACAGCAGATCAAAACATCAGACAAATGCATTAAAGTTTTAGGTATCAAAAAGTAAATATTTTACTGGGGTCAAAAAAAATGTTCCGTTAAAGGGGTTGTTCATTTGTAAAACTACTGATGGACAATCCACAAGATAGGCAATCAGTAGTAGATCAACAAGAGTCCGCCACCCAGCAAGATCAACTGTTTGCTGGACCATTGTGCTCGTTCACTGATTTCTGCAGGAAGCACACAGCTCCGCTCCAACTGCAATGGTCAGTCTTAGTATTACAGGCAAAGTTCCCATTGACTTGAATGGTCTGCAAAATCAAGCCTGGCCACTATAGAGAGAATAGAGCTGCTAGCTTCCTGTAGAAAACAACTCAGTACATGAGCAGACTAGCCCAGCAAATAGCTGATCAGAGGGTGTCCCAGGAAGTGGAACCACATCAATCTACTATTTATGGCCCTTAGGATTGGCCATCGATAGTTTACCCTTAGGATTGGTCATCAATGGTTTACAACTGGACAACCCCTTCAAGCCTTAAAATCCATATAGAAACATTTTGGGTAAAAAACAGTTCTGCAGGATGGGAAACTATCTTTCAGGCACCACCTAAGAGTCTGACTGCTGCAGCCAGTCACTAGTCTCACCGCTGATACAACTGAGGCCAGTAATTGGCCCCAGTGGCCATACCCTTAGATGGTGTGTGACCACGCTACCCCTAAGCAGATAAAAGCTAGCATGGGATTGGACTGCCCAAAACATCAGGAAGTTGAGCATAAATTACAGTAGCTTGTTCTTTACGTGTAGGACACTTTTTGGGGTATTTTTCCTCCAGGACAGCCCATTAGGGGTTTGTTCACATATGACAGAATTGCTGGGGATTTTCCCTCTGGATTTGCATGAGGAAAATCTACAGCAGGTTACAGTGAAATATCTCCAGGGCTAGCAGGAATAAAACCTGGCTGACTGAGGATAGACACAAAGGGGTGTTCATTCACAAGAGCTTATCCAACTCAGGGGTCTACGGCATGGCACTTATGGTAGCCATTGGTCATCCATGGTACCAGTACTGGTCTGCACCCTGTCGGGCGAAATGAGAGCTGTTACATAACACTTACAGAGGGACCCACTGATTAGAAATGCACAGCATCTGCATGCTTGAAACACATTAATAATGTCTAACAGAACAAAGGTAGTCTGTGAAGTCCATGAATGCACGGGGCACCGTAAAGTCTCTCTCTGTACAGGCTACACCATTGTAGAGATCACCCGTCTCGCCCTGAAGTCCTTCTGAATGGTGCTCTTAACAGAGGAACACTTTTTCTGGTAGCAGGCTTTTTGTCTTATGCTATGTGGCCCAATTTCCGCATCTCCTCCTTGAATAGCACTCTCTAGAAACACAAGCTGGTAAGTCAACTGTGACACAACCTCGGGGGCGCCACTCCTACTTTTATGTCCCCTGTAAATGTATGCAGAGACTGAACAAGAGTTGTCCAGTCGATCAGCTTCTGCATGCACAAAACTGAATGATGCGCCATTCCATGTAAACAACAGCCGTTCTGAACGACTGTCTGCTTACAGTGAAAAGAAGCAAGTGGGGGGGGGGGGGGAGGAGGGAGAACGATCTCCCCTCTCCTTGTCTGGTGATAGTGGCAATAGGAGCTCCCATAGCAGCCTATGGGGGCTGCCGGCAAGGGAAGGGACTTTAGCATCGCAAGCCGCTACTAAATTCCTTCCCACCTTCCTTTAGCTGCCATAGGAGTCTATGAGAACGGCTGGTGTATTCCGGCAAAGGATAGGATAAGACCTATCTTTTCCTGCCGTTCGTAAAAGCTGCCGTCCACAATGTGCATCGCATGCGTTATCTTTTCCGTCCCATCTGAACAAATGCATTGGAATTCAAAGCTTCAGATGGTCGCGATTTTGGACGGTGTTTTATCGCAGCGATATAGCCGCGATAAAACGCTTGTTTGAAGAGGCCTCATAACGATCACACGCATCTGCAGAAGACCTTAGAAAAGGTTCCTTCACTAATGCATAGGCACTAGAGATGAGCAAGTATACTCGGTAAAGGCAATTGCTCGAGCGAGCATTGCCTTTAGCGAGTATCTCCCCCGCTCGAGACTGCAGGTTCGGGTGCCGGAGCGGGGGAGCGGTGAGTAGCGGCTGTCAGCAGGAGGGTAGCGGGGGGGGGGGGGGGGGGGGAGAGAGGGAGAGAGAGATCTCCCCTCCATTCCGCCCCGCTCTTCCCCACAGCTCCGTGCCCGCTGCCGGCACCCGAACCTGCAGTCTCGAGCGGGGAGATACTCGCTAAAGGCAATGCTCGCTCGAGCAATTGCCTTTAGCGAGTATACTCGCTCATCTATATTCTTTCCCCTTCCTCTTTTCTCTTCTTCCTTCTTCTATTTCCCCCTTCTTTTCTTCCCTTTTTTACCTTCTTATTCGGGTGCCGGAGCGGGGGAGCGGTGAGTAGCGGCAGTCAGCAAGTCAGCAGGAGGGAGCGGGGGGAGAGGGAGATCTCCCCTCCGTTCCACCCCGCTCTCCCCCGCAGCTCCGTGCCCGCTGCCGGCCCCCGAACCTGCAGTCTCGAGCGGGGGAGATACTCGCTAAAGGCAATGCTCGCTCGAGCAATTGCCTTTAGCGAGTATACTCGCTCATCTATAATAGGCACCCGCGCACAGTCTTTTAGATGGCAAGTGCTCTCATTTGGAGTTTCACGGTGCAGTTTTCAGCCATTACCCAGGCGCCATAATTCCTGAGTTTATTGCAGTCATTTCACGACATGATTACAAACTACTTTAATAAGATTGGTTTCACACCATTATAATAGGGCTCCACTTACAGGGAATCTGTCACCTCTGACCACGCCTATAAACTAAAGTCATGAGTTAATGCAAGGCGCTGAATACAGAGTACTAAGGACTACCGCCTTCACATCTGTAATTAGTTTTACTTGCAGCAATTTAGGATTTCTATCAGCTCATTCTTTTTTGTATTAATGTACCTCCTAATGGTTATTCTTCATCTGATGCCCGGACTCTACCTTTTCCACTGTTAAAAATTCCCTAAGTCTTTTGTAAGTCCGATCTGTAATTTGCATGCTTGCACACTCTCCTGTCCCCCGCTGGGCACCCTCAAACCTGCCGTTTGCTGTGTGGAGAGAAATACTGTGCGCGCGCATATAATGGATTTGTCCTCTTCTGCATCAGCATGCAGCGAATGGCCGCTTTACCGGCACATGGTGGACGGATGGGAGTGAGTGAATGGATACAAATGATTGATTTGAATTCAGTGTCTTTTAGGGCTCGTTCACACGAGCGTGATTTTAGCGCAGAATAGGCGCGTGAAAAGATCGCAGCTATACTGCATTAAAAATAGCCCGGATGGGTGATTTCCAGCTATTAAGTCTTGAGCTTAATTAGCAGTGAAACTGCCCAATCACAGGATCGGAAGCTGCATGGTGCGTGTTATCCAACTCCCATAGGAGTCAATGGAAACTCCTGCACAGCTCGCACCAAAGATAAGTCAGGTGCCATCTTTTCATGCACCATGGACCATAGGGCTCTTAATAATAATAATAATAATAATAATCTTTATTTGTATAGCGCCAACATATTCCGCAGCGCTTACATAGACAGGGGGGATACATAGACAGGGGGGAATACAGAAAGACAAAATACAAACATTACAGAACCACGGTTACATATAGTAATCAGTTGATGGAAACAATAGGGGTGAGGGTCCTGCTCCAATGAGCTTACATACTACAAGTAATGGGGTGATACAGAAGGTAAAGGGCTGGAGATGTGCACGGTATGGCGAGGTGGAGAGTGAGCGATGCTATACACATAGACAATGGTCAGACATTTAGCCGTGTGACGGCAGAAACGGTGTGACTGCAGGAGCGGTTTATGATGGCTAGCAGGGATTGCAGTCAGTAGGTCAGGGAGCATGTTATCAGGCGGAGTACAGAGAGGTTTGTTTAGGGAATGCGGTATGCCTCCCTGAAGAGGTGCGTTTTTAGAGCACGCCTGAAGTTCTGCGAGTCCTGGATTGCTCGGGTAGCCTTTGGTAGTGCGTTCCAGAGGACCGGTGCTGCTCTGGAGAAGTCTTGGAGGCGGGAATGAGAAGTTCGAATTAAAGGGGCGCTCAGTCTGGTTTCATTAGCAGAGCGGAGAGCCCGGGCTGGTTGATGGATTGAGATGAGGGAGGCGATATAGGGGGCACTGCACTGTGGAGGGCTTTGTGGATGAAGGTAGCGAGTTTGAATTGAATTCTGTATTTAACGGGCAGCCAGTGCAGTGACCGGCACAGGACAGAGGCGTCTGAGTAGCGGCTGGACAGGAAGATGAGCCTGGCTGCCGCATTCAGGATGGACTGGAGAGGGTAGAGTCTGGTGCAGGGGAGGCCGATCAGCAACGAGTTGCAATAATCGAGCCGGGAGTGGATGAGGGCGACAATAAGCGTTTTTAACGTCTCCACAGTGAGAAAAGAGCGGATTCTTGCGATGTTCTTGAGGTGCAGCTGACATCGCGTATATCGCCTGGCCGGCTGATATACGCTGTGATCTGATGCACTGGATTCCAATGCATCAGATCATATGGGCGTATTCCGGTGACGTAAAAGCACCCTGCCAGGCCAATATAGCGCCGGGCATTTTTACTTAGGGCCCAAAAGATAGTCCTGGAACTATCTTTTGGGCTGGAATACGTCGGCCGTTGCATGGGCTCCTATGGGAGCCCATGGCAGCGGCCGGAGGTGGGAGAGAGTTTGGCAGTGTGGCTGCTAAACTCCCTACCAGTGCTCTCCTCCCCCTGTGCAGGCTCACCTTTGCTCTTCTCCCCGCTGGCTTTTTGCAATGGGAGGGGCTGAGCTAAGCACCGTCCCACCTCCTCCCATTGGTGGATGTGGACAAGGGGCGAGACGTGGGCAGAGTTAAGCTCCCGCCCCTTGTCCATAGCCATCAATGGGAGGAGGCGAGACAGGCCGCGGCTTAGCTCCACCCCGCCCCCTCCCATTGCAAAAAAACGAGCGGGGAGGAGAGCAGAGGTGAGCCTGCGATGGGGAGGGAGGGGTAAGGGGGCGACAGCATGGTAGTCTCGGCGTATTTGCGCTGGGACCCATGCTGTCAGAATGGGCGTACAAACGTTTGATTCTTGCGTCCGTTAACCTGTTTTATCTCTCCCAACGTAGCGTATATCGGCCAGCCTTGAAAACGGCGGCTGATATACGATTGTGGGAAAGAAACCTTTGATGCAAGCTTTGCACATGCATCTTTGTTCGATGCAAGCTTTTTGCATGTCTTTGCCAGAAAATGTCAATAATAACAGACACCCGACCTCTTTCACTCAAGTGTTGCGATTTTTGTCTGCCCACTTCGCGGCTGAAAATTGCATGAATAGGAGAAGTCGCAGCTAAATCACCCGTCTCCTCGCTCGTTCACACGACCGGGCTGCGGCGTACACACCCCGCAGTCTGGAAATCCGTGGTCCAGGGGGAGAGATCTTAGTGCTACTAAGGTGTCTCCCCCTCCCCTTATCGGCTGATAGCGGCAAGAGAAGCTCCCATAGCAGCCTATGGGAGCTGCTGGCAAAGAGAAGGGGATGGACGTTAGCAGTGCTTGCCATGCTAAATTCCCTCCCCTTCCCTCCTTGGTCTGAGTGTTTCTATATGATCACAGGTGGCGTCTCCTCTAATTAGCGCTCTGTACTTTTGGTTTTCATCTCTGTTCAGCCCAGAACAACCACTTGTTTCTACAGAATTTACAGCACAGACATCTTTGCTTTCCCAGCACAAGCCCCCACTATTCACAAACATCCATCCTGCTGCCCCTTTAACAGTGCAAACAAGTTGTTAGAGATAAGTAATCTCACACGGACTGCTCCCCAGCCTTTCCCTCACAGCCCACTAGACATACTGCCCTTACAGGCTGCTCACACCCCTTATGATTCTGCACCCTCCCCATCACACAGAATGCACCTCCTGATACCCCCACTTATCACATAGGTTGCCCCTTCATGGCCCCCCTTTTTGTGTTATAAGATGCCACTTATAGTCCTCCCCTTTTCCCTCTCGCCACAAGTGATGGCCCTTATGGTTCTGCCCACCCCCATTTGTCACACAGAAAGCCCCTTAGGATATGTTCACATGTAGCAGAATACATGGTATACACGCAAAAAACAGGACTGCGTGTGTGGGTTCACAATGAAAACAAATGTCTTACTGACTGCACGGCTAAATGCTATGATCCAGTCCTCCGCGCGGCGCGAACAGCGTCTCCTGTTCAGTAATAGACAGCGCTTCCTCCTTGGCCCAGCGCAGACTCCTTCCCTTGTTTGATTTCCTCCATTCTGAACATTAGAGGGGAGGAGCCTGAGCCGGGCCGAAGAAGAATTCCTATCTATTACGGAGCACAAGATACGTTAAACTGTGCGGTCAGTGAGTGTCCGGGCGCCTTCACACTGGCGAGAAAATCATGCGAGATTTGTGCATTGCGAGACACGCAAATCTCGCATGAATATGAAACCCATTTGGGTTCATTCACACTTGTGCTGTTCCCCTGCATGGCGCCGCGTTGTGATGCGCTGCAGAAAAGACATCGCAGCATGTCCATTCTGTTTGCGATATCGCCCATTGTTTTCAATCAAGCCTCCGGCCCCATTGAAATCAATAGGAGAAGATCGCAATCTGCTGCCGCGGCTGTGACGGCCACGATGGAGATGAAGGGAACCCGGCAGGAATGCAAGGCTGTTTTCAAATGAAGACACCTCGCATCCAGGGCTTACCAAATGTTCTCCATGGGGCTGGCGGCAGTAGCGCTTGCCCCATTGAAAACAATGGGAGAAGATCGTGTTCTCCTCTTTTTGACAAAATTCATGGGAAAATTGAATTTCCTATAATGCCTGGTACAGAGGTCGGTGTGCAGCCAAACAGCAGCCAGCGTGCCACGATGATGTCACCAAATGCGTCCCCCATCTTACATATGGGTAGCACTTTCATTGGACGACTGTATTACATGATCCAGCCACATATAACATAGGCGCTGTGTTAGCAGCAGACATTTTACAGCTCAGCACAGGACAGACAAGCTGCTACATATTAGGGGGAACATAGAAGCTGCATGAAAGTTATATGCCTATACAAAATGTGCTCCATGCTTAAGGTTAGAGAGAGGTATTGTACAGATGATAAATCACTGCTGGTGTGAAAAATTGTATCCAAGCACAGAAGATAAATTGGATTGTATAGGAGGGACCGGAGAAGCCGCATGAATGATATATGCCTATATGAAATGTGCTCAGCATTTTAGGCAGAAACTAGTACCAGTGTTTCTGGTGGCGTAATGCGCCACTTACTAATATAATATAGCGAAAGGGATTGAGTTGGTCAAAATATTTCCATGCAAATCGTAAGCTATTGCCATTATTTGCAATTTTGCTGACCATGTGATTTATGAACTTCAGCTGCTCGCTGAGGAGACATGTTGGCTCGTTGCTTTCGCATATAAGCTGCATGTGATTTACGAACTTCAGCTGCTTATTGCTGTATCATGTAAGCAGCATTAGCTTCACGGCAGCTTTGAACCCTTTGTGGTGACATGTTTGCACAACAGCGATGGTTTGTTTCAACACTGGACAACGGTTGACTATTAGATAAAGGCTGGACTGGTGTTGGCAGCATTAGCACTTGAGATGACAGGATATCACATTCAGGAGATGTGAAGATAGTGGGGAAGGACTATGCTGCAATGTTCTTGGCCAATATGCACCGCCAGCTACGTTTGTGGACATTTGTGAGGTGTCATTTACTGGAGTCTCCACACAGGTGTTCAGCTGTCTCACAACCAGCTACAAACTGCCAGACTGAGTACTGCTGTATCCATAACAACTGAGGCTATGGGGGGTTTCAGGGGATATAGTCTACCTGTAATCCCTCATTCAGTGTATAGGGATGAAGGACCTGTGATGAAGTCACCATCATGTGATCAGTGGCAGAGCCTAGAGCCCCGATGACTGATCGCATGATGGTGACACCATCACATGTAACTCACACAGTCAATCATCACTCACAGACAGGTGATCATTAGTATTTTGATAATTTGAGTATATTTCTGCTGCTTTCACTGTATATAGCAGCAGAAGCAAACTAAACTATTGCATGTGGAATATTGCAGTTTTGTGTTTGCTCCTTCAGACATTGTTCAAAGTCACGAGTCTGGCGGATACGAATTACTAGCAAATTAAACTAAAGTAAAATAAAACTTAACCAAAAAATAAAACTTAAAACAAATAAAAAGAACAAATATATACAGAAAGCAAGGGGTAGGGGATGTGTTAGTAGTTGTGGTGGTGATAGAGGGCGGGCCAAGTTCGCACTTCATGCAGCTCCCCCTGAAACAATGGCTCCATGTTCTGCAGGAGATGAGGCAAGGCCACTGCTATTCCTTAGAAGTGATTCTGCCTATGTGTTACATCCGCAGCACGCAGAGCAGGTTGTACAGTGGATGACACAGCGTACCTCAACTATCACCGCAACCTCCTCCTCCCAGTCACAGGCACAGAACAGTCAGTCTGCACCAGTCAGCCATGAGCATCCACCCTCTATTTTACCCGTGCCAAATCCCCTGCACACTCCGATGTAGTCTACATGGATCAGGCTGAGGAGGTGTCTGATCATTCAGTGTCATGAATGTTAACTGGGCAGTCAAACAGTTCTGCCAAGAAAATCGGCTCAGAATAACAAACAGATGGTTTATGCAACCTAAACGCCAACTGTACACGTAGACGTCTCCCAATGGCCTCCATTGAAAACAGATTGATTACATCCTGTGTAATCATCATTGCCGAAGTTTCAGTCATTGCAATAAAAATTATGACAACTGAAAAAAATAGCTAAATTCAAATGAAAATTAACAGCAAGGCCGTAAAATGCGTAAGAAACGTCATCTTCCTTGGCTCAAAAAGTGATCAGGATGGAGAATCTATGCCAGAGATAAAACGTAGGATAGCATTGGGGTGAAGGACGATGCTAAAGATGGACAAAATCTGGAAAAGTAGGGACATCGGCATAGCAACTAAACACAGGATAGTGCAAACCACCGTTTTCCCCAGAGTCGTGTATGGATGTGAAAGCTGAACTGTGAATAAAGCTGATAGAAGGAGGATTGATGCGTTGGAGCTGTGGTGCTGGCGAAAGCTGCTGCGTATGCCCTGGGCGGCGAGAGTAGCAAGCAGAGAAGTCCTGAATCGTACAAGTCCCGGTAAATCACTGGAGGGGAAGATGACCAGACTCAGACTCACGGATTTTGGCCATGTAATGTGAGCAGAGTCGCTAGAAAAATCCATAATGCTTGGACAGATCAGTGGCAAAAGAAGACCCGGCCACCAAAGAACACGATGGCTGATGCTGTCAAAGCTAATACTAACATGGAGATCACACAACTGAAAGGAGCTGTGCAAAACCGGAAAATATGGAGGAAGCTCACCTTTAGGGTGGCTGAGGGTCATAAATGACTAAACGGCTAACAACAACAACATTTACCTTGTAGAATGTGTCCTTTGAAAATGTATGACACTGCTTGTAAAACAAGCATCACACCTTCTGTCTCCCTTGGCATATTTTTTGATCTAGGAGAACCTATGTGGGCCCTCTTTCATTTACAGAGACACTCCCGTGCTACAAGTAACCCCCAAACCACTGTACACTATTTTTACCAATTTCTGGAAATAACACAGTGTTCCCTAGATGTGTGGCTATATTCTCACACAGTTGGGGGGCTTTGGCTGCATTAGGGACCCTCAGGAGGGTAAATTAGTGAACCTGATTTTTACTTCCAAGGACTTTAATGAGAGGTGGAATCGGCCATCCCAATTCATGATGATTTTGATGAAATCGGCCCAATTCTGAATCAAACCGATTATTTCAGTAATCGCTCATCATCCAGGATATGATTTAAAGGGGTTGTCCCGCGAAACAAAGTTGGGGTATACACTTCTGTATGGCCATATTAATGCACTTTGTAATGTACATTGTGCATTAATTATGAGCCATACAGAAGTTATTCACTTACCTGCTCCGTTGCTAGCGTCCCCGTCTCCATGGTGCCGTCTAATTTTCAGCGTCTAATCGCCCGATTAGACGCGCTTGCGCAGTCCGGTCTTCTCCGTGTTGAATGGGGCTGCTCGTGCTGGAGAGCTGCTCCTCATAGCTCCGCCCCGTAACGTGTGCCGATTCCAGCCAATCAGGAGGCTGGAATCGGCAATGGACCACACAGAAGACCTGCGGTCCACCAAGGGTGAAGATCCCGGCGGCCATCTTCGCAAGGTAAGTAAGAAGTCACCGGAGCGCGGGGATTCGGGCAAGTACTATCCGGTTTTTTTTTTCAACACATGCATCGGGTTTGTCTCGCGCCGAACGGGGGGGATATTGAAAAAAAAACAAACCCGTTTAGGCGCGGGACAACCCCTTTAACAATGTGAAAATGAATATGCCTTCTGATGTAATGAACTGCCAGGACAATGCTGATTTGCTGAGAGACGGAGCCTACAGACAAGAGTTTCTCCTGTGCTGAAGGAGTGACACCGTAACCTTGAGAAGAGGAAAATAGAGAGAGACTCATGTGAAGCAAGGGCTATCAGCATTCACCAACAGTTATACTCCGTGCATGAGAGAAATATATATCTTCCGTCCAAGAAGACATTAGATGCCGATTGCACACTCCGGATCCTTCCATGCAAAGAGACTTTAGCTAGGAAGAGATATCGACAGAGTACACATCCAGACAGCTTAGTATCAGTAGTGCTTGTGTCAAGTACTGTTATCCATTCTCCTCTTCAGACGGTGACTGATTCAGTAAGCACTAACTAACTATATTTTGGATAGAGACTGCGTCTGATATTTATTGCAGACAACAAGCTAGAGGAACTTGACTAATTTCCTGGGAGTCTCCTTAAAGGGAACCTGTCAACTTGAAACTACTGTCTAAACTGCAGGCATGATGTTATAGAGCAGGAGAAGCTGAGCAGATTGATATATAGATTTGTGGGAATAGATTCAGTATAAATTGTATTTTATTAATTTAAATCTCTGCTGATTCTGAGCTTAGAGGTCCAGTGGGCGGTCCTACACAGCTGTCAATCACTAATAGGACCGCCTACTGGACCTCTATGTGCAGAATGAGCAGAGATATAAATGAATAAAGCACAAGTACTACTGAATCTTTCCCCATAATCTATATATCAATCTGCTCAGCTCCTCCTGCTCTATAACATGATGCCGGCAGTCTGGAGAACAAGTTCCAGCTGACTGGTTACCTTTAAGTTGAATGAATAAGAACTAGAAATAGTTTTTATGTATTCTCAAGGAAGTCTGTTAGCGTGACAAAGAAGTGGTCACTTTATTAAACCTCTGGCCAGGGTGGACTATTGAATGTGATTGCTTTAAAGGGGTTGTCTCGCGAAAGCAAGTGGGGTTAAGTACTTCTGTATGGCCGTATTAATGCACTTTGTAATGTACATCGTGCATTAAATATGAGCCATACAGAAGTTATTCACTTACCTGCTCCGTTGCTGGCGTCCCCGTCTCCATGGCTCCGTAAGCAGGTAAGTGAATAACTTCTGTATGGCTCATATTTAATGCACGATGTATATTACAAAGCGCATTAATATGGCCATACAGAAGTACTTAACCCCACTTGCTTTCGCGAGACAACCCCTTTAAGGGTAAAAATGTATTATTAAGGTTATCTAACTATAAAAGAAAAAAGTTCTATGAGAGTAACTGCCTTATCCGAGCATGCTCGCTCATCTCTACTGGCATGTTAGCCAGTGCTGATAGCTGCCCACTGCAGGTGCTTATCATTTGAAGCAGGTGCCACCAAACATTGCTATCTGTAGCCATCCTTCCTTCACTGAAGATAGCTCACTGAGCTGAAGTTCACACAAAGGACCTTCTGAGCAGGGCACATGAGCTTTGTGTTTGAGAGCTTTGCACTGTGCGTGCTCTGAGAAATGCCCCTGCATCTTTCCCTGTTCCCCCACCACTGGTCAAGGCCAGATGTTAGAAACTACGGACTCTGCAACGACCAAGACATTAGCAGAAGCATTGCAAAATCATGGTGGGTCATGTGATGGACCCCCAAAATGCTGTAAGGAGCAACGTTAAGTAAATAAGACACATTGTATAAAGTTTAATTGTACCACTGTGGTTTTGATTCAGATGAGTAGTATAGTGCCCAGAACCCCCTTTAAGGGTGCTGACCGTCACCTGACTGGCATTTCAGTGGAAGTGTTGGATGCTTAGAGAGTAGAGGCAATTCCGGGAGTGAATAATGAGTGAATTGCCCAGAGTACGTGGCAAATTCTTGCTAAGCCAGTAACTCCAGCCCACTGTTTCCAACAGACAGTCAAAAGCTCAAGTGTCTTCAGTAATGAAACTGTATGAGCAACATGTGGCATTACTTGCTTTCTGTTGTGCTATCAGGTTTGGTCCCATGAGGCACCAGCCATGACCAGTCCAATTTCATTAAAGCTACACTGCCTCCAAGTGATTCGAACCGTCTTGAAGATTTTGGATGATACCGATCTGGAGGCTCCTGGCCCATACAATGACCTGTCCTCGGCATACATTCCTCAGTATCATACCTATGTTGATCTGTTTAGTTTAGCAGAACCACAGGGTGTCCTAATGTTGCCGCCTTAACATGGATGATGAAATGGGTCTAAACTATGGCTGTCTGAAGCAAACATAAGGCTGTTATTGGACCTTAAATTGGCTACCTTTACACTTTTTTAGGTTCCTCTTCTAACTTTGGCTAGCAAAAGTCATGAAAAATAATCAGTACTTAATTGTGCGAACAGTTTAGTGTGTAATGTATCATAAGAACGCTCCATGTGCGAGGTCCGAGTCTAATTATCTGGAATGGCTTGTCTTTCAATAAATCAAGTAGAGTTGTGTCATGTTTCAAAAACCCAAGAAACCCCAGGTACTCGAATGTCTCTTTCTCCCGGTAAAAAAGCCTCTGCTCCCAATTTTAATTAGTTATTGTCAGTATTCATGTTTAATTAATTAACTGGTGATTAAGGAAGAAAATCTTAAACCTTCATATATATCATGTAGGCAATCTGCAGAAAACAAAATGGGAAATCCAGGAGCTCAGTAATTCTACCAGATGGAAGGGTCATTTTGGAGGACATAACACCTCTCTCATGATCTCTTTTACTTCAAGTCAGTTTTCTGTAGCAGCTGCAGTAGAAAAATTACCAGGAAGATTGTTTCTGTACCTCAGACAGCCCTGACTGATACAGACCTTTTGTGCATTCTAATGAGCAGGTGAGAACTCATCATTTCAGGAGTCTCACAAGTTTTAACCATGTGAGGAGCAGGTGCAGAAAACACATCTCAGTTTCTTAAATAGTAACTCTAGAAAAACTCTGGTTTCCTGCTGCAGTCATTAGCTAGGGTTTCCGTTAGAATTCCTAATTAGATTTTTGTGGAACATTGTACATTAGTGAGCTGGCAACTATGCTGGACAAAAGCTTAAGGCTCTTTTACATTGGCCGAGGTTTGGATACAAACATTTGCCTGCACGTTTGCGTCCCTAATGATCGGCTCATTTAACAGGACCGGTGATCCACTGACGAACAAGCAAACACACATTTGATGTCTAATCACGTCTTTTGTAGAACTATTAACATGCTTCGTAGGTGGTGGCTGATCTCCCTATGTAAACGAAGAGGATTCTGTTTTCTGTTTACCGTATTGCCATTGAAGAGCCCAACCTTGGCAATGACACGGGGGTCCTCGAGAATAGGCATAAGTCTAGGGTAGTTAGTTGTAGCCTTAGCCTGTTTCTAACTGTTGACATATTGAGAGTCCGGTGTAGCCATCTCCAACCAGGATCCACTGTAGATCCAGAACACCGTAGGCTGTTGTTTGTACTGGCGCCTGATTACAGGGGCTTCGGATAGGGACATGTTGAGGAACGTCCCTCAGCTGATGCACTGCAATGGTAACATTATGTAATTGTAGAAGAAATGGCACAACAAGCTTCAGCAGGAATATAGAGCCTGGTTGCTTCAGCAGGTGCAGCACTGTTTACTTCTTAAGCGGTAATTGGGTGCCCAAGTATCATCCAACTAATGATGATTTACACGGAATGATTATTGTTCGGAAAATCATTCAAACAAGCAAAACTAAATGCTAATCACTCAGTTAAAATGCGAGCCGATGACTGAAGGAGCGGTGATGACGTCACCAGCTCTTTGCTTAGCCAAATGAGAATCGTGAGATTCTCGTCCCATGTAAAAGCGGTATAAGCCGCATCTCTCAGATTTTGAATTCTCTCATAGGGCTTACACAGGACTTCCTCCTTATCAGTCCCTTACCTGCACACATATATTGTATTTCAGCCGCACTTCAGTATCGGTGGGCGATTCCAGCGACCTCATTGGTTGTTCGTTACACACCCCACTTTGGAGATCTGCACGAGTACTAGTTCACAAGACCCGCGGGGGGTTAGGTTTAGGGTTAGGCTTAGGGGTTAGGCTTCGGTTTTAGGGTTAGGGTTTAGGGTTAGGGTTTAGGGTTGGGGTTTAGGGTTGGGGTTAGGGTTAGGGGTTAGGGTTAGTTGCCGACCCTCCTATGGCCGTGCTGTTGCTTATTTAACGGGCCGCCCACTTGTGCACATCTCCAAAGGGGTGGTGTGTACCCAACAACCAATCAGGTCGCTGGAATCGCTCACCACTACTGAAGTGTGGCTGAAATACAAAACATGCTACCTGCACACATAGTCCTCTTTCTAACTCCTCTGCAGTATTGCTCACTCCGTCGATCAGCTCTCCATCCAAAGCCACCAGCCTTGCTCTTTTTCACATATTTTAATGATTCATCAACCTTACTAATAAAACAAGCAAACTGTTTGAAGTCTCCTTACACCATAACATTTTCCATTCTCAACATTTTTTCAAAAACTGTAAAAAAGAAAAAGTTGCAATTAAGGTCCCCAACTCCAACGTAATTGGTCCTTATTTTTTATGTTGCTTTTGTTTTGAAGTACATGTCACAAAGAGATGTGGGGCCGTAAATGAGCTGGGAAGCAATATAATAATGAGAATGGAAATGAAATCACAGCGTCCGATCATCTAGTGTTATAAACAAACAAAAGACTTATTCTAAATCTCCCAATTCCTAGAGTGCTTCTTTTCCATTGACTTCTGAAAAGATGAACTTTAATCTGGGATTAAAAATACAAACTTTAAGCCTTGGTGTTCAATCTGTGTGGGACGAACGTTCAGGGAGGTAAACAATGAATCAATTACCGGCCTTTGTCTTAACGTTGTTAATGTGTAATACTGAAAGCGCCTTCCTTTATAATGAATTCCGAGCTGCCTTATTGGTTGTCGCCATGTGCTGCGAAGACTCCCGGAGGAACTCATTGCATTTAGTGGCATTAATGGATTATTATTGTTTATGAATAGAAGGCATCCAGTAAAACAAGCACTCGACGAGCGCCAAGAACTGCTACCCAATATGTTCAGAGTCCGCGTTTGTTGTGTTTTACATTCTTAGTGACTCACAAAACAACAAATATATAAAGAAAGGTGCGATGAAAGCGTCAACACATATGGTAACGCTGCTAAGGAACGAACATGACTGCAGATGTGATGGCTGTGCTTCAACATTGGCCCATGGCCAACACTACGGGAGAATACCTCCCCCTTCCGACTCTTCTCTATAGATAATGTCAGGTGGAAGAAGGATCAGGCACATCAAATTTCAACACCCAACCCATTGTTATAGACTGTATATAGTAGCACAATATTAACACCCGTGTCTCAAGTCTTTTAACAGATGCATTTCCCTAGCTAGCTGTGTAATGCATATGATAGGTAAAGTCAGCTCTACCTACAAGTACATAAATACTGTTCTTTGATTATAACTTCCATAGACATAATGAAGCAAAGGCCGGTTTTCTGCATCTTTCTAAATATGCCTTGACCTTATCATTTGGTATTCGTCATATTTATGATCCTGCTTCGCAGCCTTGGTAACTATCTCCCTTATCCCTTTGCATTTAAACAAGTAGCATTAGGAAGTGCTGAGATTGCAATTACACTATATCAAAGTATTGATGATCTCTTAGATAGCAATTTTATGCAAATAATATGGTGAGTTAATCATCTATAGATCAATCTGACTACATTCACCTGCAAATAGTGGTGCACCAGCATTCTGGCCCATGGAAATCAGGATGGGTACGATTGTGTAATTAATCCTTCACAGGGCCATATTAACAGCTTTGTACTATCCCAAGGCCCATTTATACGAGATGAACGATAATCGTTAAGTGTAAACACATGGCCATCTTGCACTATTCATTCACTTGTCGTTTAGCGCTGAGTTTCAGCCTGCATAAAAATGGTAGTTAGTTCATTTGTTTTTTGCTTCATTTTAATGCCATTCGTTCGGTCATTTGAAAGACTGAACAACTTGAGGGGAGGAGTGATTGTTCACTGTGATAAACACAATGACTACGATGCAAACGATGCCCGACACTCGTCCTTGTGTGTCCACGCTCCCATGCTGTCACACGGGAGATAGCAGAGCTGGCTCGCTCGCAGAGCAACCAGCAGGGGGGCGGGGCAGTGCAGAAGATTTCTCTCCTCTCGCTCCCCCACCCCTCTCCATTGACATAACGCATTTATGCAGCATAAACAATGGTCTCATCGCTCATCGTTCAGTTTAAATAGTGGCCATTCAGTAGTGAAAGGCAGCTGTGTTATGTCAATGGACAGGGGAGGTGAGTGAGAGGAGAGAAATCTCCTGCACTGTCCCGCCCCCTGCTGGCTGCTCCATAAGCAAGCCAGCACCAGCAGCTCCCATGTGACAGCACTGGAGTGTGGACACGCAGGGATGAGTGTCAGACATTGTTTTCCCAATAGGCATCTCATGTAAATGGACCTTACTTGTTTACTCATGCTGGCAGAAGACAATAGGTTTTCTTCATACTAATTAAAAACCTGCAGGCCTGAGATTCCTGGCATAAACACACACCTACCTGTGTCTACTTTAGCTAATGAGGGAAACTGAGAGGATTTTGAAATGATTATCTCTACATTTAAATGCTCAGCATTTCTATACAAAAAAGTCGTTAATTTGTTCAGTTGTTTGTTAGTTCAAATGATAATCACGTGTAAATGGGGCTGTAGGCACTAAGCATGAATAAGCCCTCATTAAAGAGGTATTGCCATTTCAACTTTTTATGGCATATCAATAGGATATGCCATAAAAGTCAGATAGGTACGAGTCTCACCTCTGGGACCTGCACTTCTCTTGAGTTGTGGCCACAACTGCCCTTGGTCCAGCTTCATGCAGTTGTTGGGAATTATGGACACAGCTGACCATGGTGCACTATGTTATTTCTGTAGCTCTCATTAAATTGAATGGGAGATAGGGAAACATTGTAGCACAACAAGCTACGTTGTTCCTGCATCACCCAAGTTAAAGGGATTTCCAAGATCATTAAAAAACATGTTCTCTATGCTGAAACATAATAAACAAGCTTATACTCAACCTGTCACAGGTCCTTGCATCTCCCGCATCATCATCTCAGTCTCCCCCGTGATGTGATGTTTATGGGATGTTGTGGGTTGCTGCAGCCAATCATAAACCTCAGTGCTTATGCATATAATTTGCTAAGATATGCTTCACTTCAACGTAAACTACCACCCATGCCAACCACTGATTGTCTTGTTCTCTAATTAGGTCTCTATGGCTTTAGCAGTCACTTGCCAGATTAAGGCGGCCTACAGCACGGAACAATTCAATTATGTCGCGACAATGCTATATATTTGTGAAAGGTACAATCTCATATAAATTATGTGCCCAAACCTTTTACAGCTTTTTTCCCAGATATATTTTGCCATGTCCTATTTTTGGCAAGTAACGCAATAGCAGAATCATTCATACCTCCCAACCTTTAAACAACAAAATTACTGTGAAAACTGTGAATTATTTTCTCAAGCCTTTTGTACCCTTGTAAGTAATAATGCTCCCATGCATAATAATACTCCTCTTCTGCACCCGTAATTGAAAATGCCCCCTTTTCTTCTAGTATAAAAACAAACTACAGGGTGACCACAAAGACAGTCCTTGATTTCCAACAGATATAGAATGTAACTTTACTGGAATGTTCTTACACATTGGTGACTGCAGTTGCATCAACTCATTAAGATTAACCCTTTGAAATCCATTTTTGGATTCAGGGTTTCCTAGGGGGTTTTCTCTTTCTGCCATTATACAATGGTGCCATCTGTTGGCTAGAAACAATACTGCAGTATATGACATGACGGAGAGGCCCCCAACAACAGATTGGTCAATAATTTACAGTAAGAATACCCTGCCGGACGTACTCCGACATGGGAGCTGTACAGTCTTCAATCAGAATGTCTTTAGACGTCAGACAGTGGATTGGAAAGGATTAATGTGGTATTGGTTGGTATCACACATACTCGATGTGTGCCCCATGCGTTACTCAGCAAACCTTGATGCAGTAATCTAGGACCCAAAAAATCAAGGACTGTTTTTGTGCTCACCCTGTATATACTTATCTGTTTTGCTTCCTAAGCCTCTTCCGATGCTACTTCTTACTTCTCGGTAGCACGGATACATGCCGAGATATGTGGCTTCTGTGGCAATCTCTGGTCCCAGAGTCTGAAGCCAGGGACTTAATTATGGTCATGTATCTTGGCATGTACCAGTGCTATCTGGAAGGAAGAAGGAGTGGTGCAGAGCAACTTGAGAAGCAAAGCAGAGAGAGGAAATAGCTTCTCACCAGTTCTGCCAAATAACAAATCTTGGTTCCTGAAGCCAATGGCATTCCGGCTCTGCTGAGTGGTCACATGTACAATAAACGGCGTGTCACCAATGTAGCTTCTTCTGGGATAGAAGCAGTAGGGAGCGGGCCTCCAGTCCTGGAATAGAAAGCAATTAAGGATGTGACTATGACTTTTTTTTTCATTTTCCGATACTCCTTGCCCATAGAATTTTTCTTTTGTAGTTTCGCAAAACTCCCTAAATGAATTTCATTCTTCACTCTTATTTGTTTTATTTATAAGTCGCTTTTCTATACAAGATACATTCAAAGTTTTCTATAAGAGTCTCTTCCTTCTGGAGAATAGTCATAAAGGCTAATCCTGAACGCTTTTGTTTCGCATTGTATCCAGACAAAAGATAGTCATGTGCATAATATAATTGTTGGCTGAAGGATCATTCCGTTGACAGCTACAATCTCTGACTTTCTCATAAATATGCATGAGATAAGCAGCTGCCAGATACCATTGTTACCGCTTATCTTGGGAATAGAAGAGGTTTGAAGTGGTTGAAATCCAAACTGCTGGATTCTTTTTTTCCCCACAAAAGATGTAAAGAAACTGTCATCCGATGCATGTGGAGCGCTAGAGAAGCACAACACATGGATAACTTTTCACTGAAAAGACTCCTAAATATATAAATCCGACTACCCAACCACCCTCTAGTATGATCCTGCAGTCATATAGTGCACATTAATAGCAGGTCCTTCAAGGCACCCTCTATCGTTAATATTCTGGACGGAGGGGGGGGGGGGATTCTGTTAAGAACATGCTACTCTTTTATAAAGAGTACATCTGTGTTCGCTATACTGAGGGTGGGGAGGTGGGGAGGACTAGCTCTATAATATCGGGGCTTCCTCTTTAGAGATAGATAATGGTCAAGTCACATCAATAATTATTTTTAGAAAAACCTTCTCTCCTACAGTTGAAAAGCAGAAAAGAACTTAATATCCTGGATGACAATAGATCCTCGATTGAAGGGTATATAGTCGAGGTTCTGCCAAGTTGAGGTTCCTGATGAGTCACACAATAGATAGAAACGCGTTGAGCCAGAACCTGAGAGAGAATTTTGAATCAGAACCAAATTAGAGGAGAAGAACAGATGAAAGTTTTGCAGGATTTAGGAGTGATTTGACTCAGGGGCGTAACTATAGAGGATGCAGGGGATGCGGTTGCACCCGGGCCCAGGAGCCTTGGGGGGCCCATAAGGCCTCTCTTCTCCATATAGGGAGCCCAGTACTATGAATAAAGCAATATAGTTGGAGGCCCTGTTACAAGTTTTGCATCGGGACCCGGGAGCTTCAAGTTACGCCTCTGATTTGAATGATGGATGCAGGATTGGTGAAACAGTGTTAAAACCCATTCACAAACTACACCTGTAACTGTATCACCACCGCCTGTACACCAATGAATAAATCTTTACCAAGAATGGGATTGAGATTGAACGTTGAAGCAGGTGGGACTGAGGATCATTGATCTCCGGGTTAGGGGATTAACCTATATATTAAACCTGCCTGGAGAGTTTAGGAATCCTTCTTATTGAGACCCCAATAGATGTACTCTTTATAAAAGAGTCGTGTGTTTTTAACTCAATACCCCCCCTATTCCTTCCTGTCCAGAATATTGAGGATAAGGAGTGCTTGGAAGATATTATGTTAATTAACGTGAGAGCTCTGTTATGGAACCTGCAGTTAATGTACCATATGACTGCAGGATCATACTAGAGGCTGGATTTATTATACTTGGCTTGTTCTATGCTTATTTGTGTTTCGGAGACTGATATTTTAATACTTTTATTTAATAAAAGTTATATTTTAGGAGTCAATTCAGTGAAAAGTTGTTTGAAGTAGAAATTGATTCCGCTGCCCCAGTGAATTTACTCAAGCATGTACAGAATTTTTTTTTAACAGTATTTAATAAAAGTTATACTTTAAGAAAAAGCTATTTTTGTTCTTGCTGTAATTAAATGAATCTACTGTATGATCCCCAATTATTACCAGTTGTTGGATATGTGATTTCATAGAATCATAGAATGGTACAGTTGGAAGGGTCCTCCAGAGTCATCGGGTCCAACCCCCTGCTCAATGCCGGATTCACTAAATCATCCCAGACAGATGTCTGTTCAGCCTTTGTTTGAACAGTTCCATTGAAGGAGAACTCCCCACCTCCCGTGGTAACCTGTTCCACTCATTGATCCCCTCACTGTCTAATATCTAATCTGTGTCTTCTCCCTTTCAGTTTCATCCCATTGCTTCTAGTCTTTCCTTGTGTAAATGAGAATAGGGCTGATCCCTCTGCACTGTGACAGCCCTTCAGATTTTTGTAGACGGCTATTAAATCTCCCCTCAGCATTCTTTTTTGCAAGCTAAACATTCCCAGATCCTTTACCCGTTCTTCATAGGACATGATTTGCAGACCACTTACCATCTTGGTAACTCTTCTCTGAACTTGCTCCAGTTTGTCTATGTCTTTTTTAAAGTGGGGTTCCCAGAACTGGACACAGTATTCCAGATGAGATCTGACTAAGGAATAGTAGAGGGGGATAATGACCTCACGTCATCTAGACTCTATGATTAATACATCCCAGAATTGTGTTTGCCTTTTTGGCTGCTGCATCACACTGTTGACTCATGTTCGGTCTATGATCTATTAGTATACCCAAGTCTTTTTCACATGTGCTGCTGCTTAGCCCAGTGCCTCCCATTCTGTATGTACTTTTTTCATTTTTCTTGCCCAGATGTAGGACTTTGCATTTCTTCTTGTTAAATACCATTTTGCTGGTCACTGCCCACTGTTCAAGCTTTTCTAGATCTTTTTGAATACTCTCTCTTTAACTTAAAGGGGTTGTCTTGTTACTGGACAACATTCCAACTATAGGTCCAACTGTGCTAAAATTACAAAAGGAACTGGACGTATCCCATAGAAGGTTAGGCACTGAGCAAGAAGCCAGCAAGAAGCCCGCGATCCAGTGGTGTTTTCTGCCAGTCTAAACATTCTGCACGAGAGCCGATGACCTTAGAGGTGATGTCAGCACTCATGCAGTCGTTTAGAAGACTTTTGTTCTGTTTAAATAAGATCCTCAAGGGATTATGTAAAGGGTATAAGGAGAATCCCCGGTCTTGGTGGGCAGTCCAATCCATGGAGAATTATACTAAAAGTAACACTGTGCCAAATGGACTACACATTCCAGGAGCCTCAGTCCTTAAGATCATGCTCACCACAACTACTGGCTAAATGGGAGAGGTAATCTATTAGTAGTTTAATAAAGCTTATGGTGATTTTGTTGGAGGAGGAGAGGGTCACATTAGCGAGAACATCAAAAAATTGAATGAGTTTATAGAGAAAGCATTAAAATTAAAATCTTAGCCTGAGTTTGCGAGGCAGGAGGTTTGTCTTCAGACATCAGTGAATTGCTTTCAATCAAAATTGAAGATTAAAAAGCATAATCAGTACATTAGGGATGTATTCGAATTAGGGGCCCTGAGATTGGTGTACAGCCTGCTGGGATGCAGAGGTAGGCAGCAACCTCTCTGCAAGCTGCGTAGTAAGACGCGTATGTCTTGGTGTCAGCTGTGCCGTGACTTCCAGGTTCTCTTTGGTTCAAGGTGACATCAGCACACTATGCTGGACCATGTGATGTGATGGGAAGCGCACGTGCTGTGCCATTCAGTGTTGGACCTCAAGGAAGTAACATCTAGCATAGCCCAGTCAGCCTATCGGTATTAGTTGTATGGTATGTAAACCTGCCCCTTAGTCCTAAGGATGCCAGTTATACTGCTTGTATTCTAGCCACTCGCTGGGCCAGAGTGTTTTGTATTACAGTACTCTTTAGTTCCAGGATTTAGGACTTCAGTCAGATTATTACCTCATCTTTGGGCAAGTATAATATTAAGCAGCTACTTCCCTCAATATGTGGTAGGTATGTAAGTGGTTATTCATCAGTATTTTGTACCTGTGCAATGCTCCTCCATTGCAATTTGGCCATCTGCATGCTGAGGGATGTGCTGCTTACACCTATCCTTGTATTTTGTATCAGTATAGTAATAAGTTTGGCCGCCACTACTTAGTCTCAGATCAGTGTCTGGTCTCTCTCCTGTAGTCAGGTCACCCTTTTTTTCGGGGCAGGTATTCCACTTGAGGGTTTGGTCCAGTCCGGTTGGTTCTGCACATTCATTTGTACAGTTCTTCATACTTTGCCAAGCTTCATCCTGATATCTTTTGGTGTTTCATAAAGACCATTATTATTCTTCACTGTTTCGATATAATTGCTGATCACATCCGTTTGCACAAACTACTCAAACCAGTTGTGACAGTGTGCTAAAGAGCAAGGTAGTACTAGAGAGTAGCCGGGAGGTTGTCACCAGCTGTATAAGATGCTGTTGGCCTGTAGAACATATATGGAGAGATCTCCCTTCGACTAGAAACTGGTCAGGGATAAAAGACTGTAAAGCCTAGCAATTCAGAGGCTTCTCTTGACTTTGTATATAGAGAGTGTTACCATTGTGGCCGGGAAGTCTGGTTGAGCTTGTTTATATGCAGCATTTAAAGTTACAGTGCTCTCTTGTGAAGTATGTGAAGGGGAACTGAGAAGATGAGGGGTTCTCCTGAGCAGTAGTTGTGTTGTTCTGTCTGTTGGTGCAGAAGACGGTTCGGGGAGGCTTACCTCCACCTGAATGTGGAGAGAAGGAGTCATGGTTCTCTGACCACTGATGGTATAGTCGGTATATTGCTTCTGCAAACTTGTAAATTGAGACATTGGGTCACTGCTCAAAACTTGTTATGAACAAAGTTCAAACTCGGCCAGCTTGGCTGTGTGAAGGTGTCAGGGAAATTTCTGCGTACAGCACCAATCAGGCCCACCCCAATGCCCCGCTGCCGGCGGTAAAGAAGAGACACCACACACGGAGGTCTGGTATAGTTCCTCACACGGGGACATGACTGCGCTCTTTATTACAGATTACATGGGATCTTATACCCTTTGGTCTCATCACTAGGAATGGGTGATGGGCTCATTGGCTCAAATTCACCGCATAACCATATATGGGAAGTCCGGATTTCCGGCTGAGACACTGATGATTATATACGTAGTTGAACAGTCGTTATCTAGATATGGCGCTTCTGGGAAAACAGCCAAGTACACGGCCTTCGTGTTCGCTCTGTATCATCTCTGAATTTCTGGAAACATCTCTCTCAGCCTTGCAAACTTTTGGAATATCTGATGTAAGGCGACATATAAGTTTTTCTCATTTTAACTTTGAATAGAACTTGCATACAGGTATAAAAGCATAAAAAAACATATGGCAATATATACATATACCCTCACAAAGGAATAATAAGCAGAACTCTACATTGAGTAAAAAGTAGCAAGACAAGGTCGCTTCTGACCGCAATGAGATGTAAGAACCCAAGAATACAGGTACAGTTCTCAAAGTCCAAAGTTAGTTTATTCTAGTGCATCCACGCACTTGCAATTCGTTCGGTGTCCCAAAAGACAGTCTCTCAATTTCAGTTTAAGTATCAGCTGGTTACTGGCCTTATCAGAGCAAAGTGAGCGAAAGAAGAACTCCTAAGTAATGACTGCTGCTGTCCACTCTTTGATGCAGATCGGACAATGCTGCTTCTGTAAATCCTGTAGGGCAGGAATCCAGCTGGTGTCCCGGAGGAATCAACTAAGCCTCAAGTGAACTTACTACTGCAGTAGCCTGCCGAATCTGATGCCCTTCTGGTTTGTGGTCAGGGATTGCAGGGCAGAGAGACAGAGCGGCCCCGTCTGGAGTCCCCTGTGTCAAACCATCACAGCTTCTATGGTCCTAAAGTAATAAATGTGATGAAGCATTGCCTGCACCCCTCTTACATCTTCATATGTAAATATACATAAAGAGTTTGTAGTTTGCTGGAATCTGTACTTTTCTCTGCCTATCTTATTACAATGCCATTACCTTCCATCTGCTCATTACAAAGCACTGCTAAATATAGTATGTTAATGCCATATAGGCAACAAGTAATAAATATAGTAATCGATTCCACATCCACATTATATATGTCAAAATGGGAAAAAAAGACCCTTAGAAATGCAGAATAACATAGGTCTAAGTAACACAGCAGCCAGGCACTGGTCAACTATGTGACCATCTCCTATATATCTGGATATCATGTTATAATGGTTAAGTATCAACAGCTCATGGAACCGGGTGCAACAGTTTATCTTGGGGCCCCCCAACTTCTCTGAACTGCTTAAAACAGAGGTGTAACTTGAAGCTCCTGGGCCCCAATGCAAACCCTGTAACAGGGCCCCCAACTATAATGCTTTATTCCTACTACTAGGCTCCCTATATGGAGAAGAGAGGCCTTATGGGCCCCTAAGGCTCTTGGGCCCGGGTGCAACTGCATCCCCTGCACCCCCTATAGTTACGTCAGTGGGTACCAAATATTTTGTGGTTAATTTAACATCGATTCTTTGTACATTCCTTTTCTGCTTTGCTCAATCCTTTTCATCAACTGTAAGTGTAAATTAATGAACACGACTTACTGAAGTCTTCATTTGTACGGCTGTTTTGCAGGTTTCTTCAGTCCTGATTAAGTAAAGCAAATAAGTAAAGATGGCATTCTTCTGAGAGTAATGAGAATTGAGACCTACTGAAGAAATGAAGGCGCTCCGAGTTTTATCAACTAAGAAAGATCCCGCAGCAAAACAATAGGAACTGGATACGTTTAAAAGCAAGACTGGAGAAAAGTTTTGATGCTCCAGAATCTGCAGAAATCATGAAATGTGGGATGAGATTTTTTGGAGTATTGGGGAGTTTTATTGTAGAAATGTGAATAAAATTCCCAATGTTTAATCAGCAATTTAGTGTACTGTTACATAGGCCCAAGTATGTCCCGTACAGTGATGTTAGTGCATTCATCCCTCTAAGGAGTTACCAGAGAGTCAAAAGAAAATTCTAGGTGCA
Source organism: Eleutherodactylus coqui (assembly GCF_035609145.1). Lineage (NCBI taxonomy): Eukaryota > Metazoa > Chordata > Amphibia > Anura > Eleutherodactylidae > Eleutherodactylus > Eleutherodactylus coqui. The sequence continues at coordinate 135,078,594 of NC_089846.1, read as the reverse complement.
GGGAATGATCAAAAAAAAACCAGGACCAAAATATAAAAACATGCCATCGGAGGAAAAATCTTACTGAAAAGGTATTTTGCTTTATTAAATAAATCCACACATCTGGCAGAGGTGGCCAGGATTTGACAGCTGTCATTGAGGGTATTGACAATATAGGCATGGATGGTGACTCATTGCCCTTGGGTATATATCTAGACAGTTGTAGACAGGTGAAACTATTTGGATGGGCATGGTTAGATGAGTAACAGTACCAATGGCTTTGGGTATGTGGCGTAGACCCCGTGAAGCCATGGATTCCAGTTGTCAACAAGACACTGTGCAGGTTGGTGGTGATTTCATACTGGTGTGTGGTATGTTCTCACTGGTGTGTGGTATGTTCTTATGGCATGGGTTGGGTCTACTGAATCAACCAAAACACGTCATCGACCTGTTCCCGCTGCGATTCACTGCTTATTGACGATTAGCAGCCCTTCATAGACTTCATGTATTTATATGTGTGCAGAGTTTGCATTATGTGATTGTTCTCAGTAAGAGAAACCAAGTAATCTTGTAGATATGATACCTTTTAATGGCTAACAAAAATACATGATGTTATAGTGAGCTTTCGGACCTCTTCACGGTCTTTCTTCAGGCATAATGGAACAGATCTACAGACACATTTAATTTATACACAGGATCACATGGGATGGCATGGATATGGTAAACTTAAATTGCACTAGATAAATACCAGAGACAGAGGGTAAGGGGGCACAGGCATGTTAGGATTAATGGCATTTAGATAAATAACCTAGGTATGACCATAACAGTAAATAATTAGTCAGGTGACAAGGAATGTGAAATCTCTCTTTCAGACCTGCAAACAAGGAAAATGGAACAATACCTTTGCAGCGCCACTTATTGGATGGCAGCATTCCTTCAAATCAATGTAAGATTTTTTACCAAGTCTGTAAAACATTGATTGGGAATAGTGCCCCTTCTGGGCGCTCTCCCTGGGGAGAGACAACGTCATCCCTTGACCCGCTCACCTCCCACGTGTCTCCACTCCCGCTTGGTGCTCTCCCCAAGGACAACCCTTCTGACCTCCTTGAGACCTTTCATATTCTCCATCGATGTAATAATCCCACTCAATGGAGGGTTGTCCTTGGGGAGAGCACCCGGGGAGGATGGCGGTGGCAGGGTGAAGATACCTTGGGGGGAGTTGGTTGGGAGATGGCATTGTCTCTCACTATATGCATGCCATATTTGCACTAAAATTTGCTATTTGTCTCACCACTCAGCAGCTTTGAAAAGTGGCAAGAGAAGTGGCAACTGGCGAGGTTAACTGAGAGTGAGGTCAGCAACTTTCTGACAGATTTAATATTACGAATGACATACACTGTTTGTCAAAAGAAATTCAGCCCCTAGAAGAAGTTGTCATTTTGCTGCAAAACTCGGCATGCAGTTACATCTCAGGCAGATATGCAGATGATTAGAGTTGTGGTGTGATTAGATGAACGGTCTTGTCACTTGAGGCCCTAAACATGGTGCCACCCTTGGCCTACAAAAGGCATTTAAAGGCTACTTGCGTGTAGTGACCTCTTTTTCCTCTTGTGTAGAGCATGTTGACCACTAGACGCCTCTACGATGCAGTCAAAGAGATTTTGGCCAGTTAACAGAATTTGAAGGGGGGGGGGGGGGTCGTTATTGGAATGTGAGAAGCTGGATGGCCTTATAGACAAAATGCATCTTATATAAGTAAGTGATTAAATCAGAGCAAACAGATAATGTATTTTGGAAAACTAAACACTTGATGGGAGGCTCTAGGCCCCCGTTGGGCACAGATTAAATTTTTCTGTCTTTCGAAAAGCCTGAAATGCCTCAAATGTATTAGAATGTGTGTATTTTTTGAGAAGTTTGGTTTTAGAATTATCTATGAATCAGCAACACATTGTGTTCTGCCAGCTTCGATTTACTTACTTGTGCAAGTATCCTAATAGTTGTCCCAATGACAGGTTCCCTTTAATGGGTTTACCCAATTACCTACTATACTGTAATTGTCTTGAACCATAATATATGCCAAGTGCTGTTCTATGACTACAATAATAATTATTCTTCCCATTAATCATAATAATGTTACTTTTTCTCATCACTTAGTACAATGCAATTATGTTCATCCATAGATGAGTAAAAATGAGTTATACGTACATCAACTTGCAAATCAAATGCATGAAAATAAAAGCACCGAGAGAACGCCTTTATAAACCACTTCATGGAAACAAATCTGTTGAAAAATGTGCATGATTACGCAAAAATTAAATTGTTTGCCATGTAAATGGGCCATAAAGGTTAATGATCATCTTGCCCATGACCAGCCTTGATTACGCCTCCGTGTTTACAATGGGTTGGCCTCTCGCTACGCGCCCATTGAGTCACAATATGAGGTTTACTGAATTTAGCATTTTAATATTTCCTTATGAATGAAGATTGTTATTATCCCTGTGAATTGAGTTGAAATGCTATAGCTTTTTACTTGCCTGACACGAGTAACTGAAATGGCGATCTCAGGGGATAGAAGCGCACTGTGATTCCTTCTCAATAAATAAATAATTCATGAAAATGCTATTACATTCCAAACCGTTTTATGTTTTCTAGTAACGATTATTGCGGAAGAGATACAAGCTCCGAACAAAATTGTAGCACACAAAAGACTTGAATAGACCATTCATTGTTCTTTGCTCTCGTATCACAATTTCAAAAGTTTTCTAAAGAATTTGTTTTATTTTATATTCACTGTTTTCTGAATGGAAGTCACATTTCAATGAGGCGAAGCGCCTTTCTTGGCCTCTTTTACCTGCAAATGAACCCCTAAAATATTGCAAACATGGAACGTTGATAACTGTACTCCATATAAAGCACTGTCTATATAGTGACCTTGCCACTAAATATCCTTGTTTTAGAGGGTCACCATAAATTTTGTATGAATGAAGAGTTACATTCCGAGATAAATCAAAGTGAATGCTGCCCAACCATCATAATCTTGTCATACTTACTTTTATTGATGGGCTGCGTGATCACCTTCTTTGTTCTTTTGTGGTCAACTTACTTAGAGAAAGAGTATTGCACAAAGTAGTTGACCTTCTAAAGATTAAGCTGATTAGGTAGGACGTCCTTGACATAAGACATGTCAGCATTTCTGCCGGGCTGTATTTGCAAGTAGCCACTGGAGGACCAGTGCCTATGGCGTCTAGACATGAGGGGTGGCCTTAGGGCAGGAGAATTAAAAAAATATATATTCCAAACTCTCTTCCCCCCAACCCCTGCCTTGTCCCAAATGGGTGCAAAAGGGTTTGGGGCTGACAGCTGTGTGGGTTTGGCAGGTGGGTACCAGCCCCAATTGCCCAAAGGAGAAGCTGCAGGTTACAGTGTTAGCCGGGTGTGTGTGTGTGTGGGGGGGGATATGGGTTCTAGTCGTGGTTTTTACTGTGGCCCCTAATGCAGATTTATCCCTGTCAACTTGCAAAATGCGCATGCCGAATTTTGCTTTTTTATGACGCCATTTTTTTTTACAGGCAGAAACCGCTGGGAAAACTCCTTGGCACATCCCATTGTGTTAATATGGCCTAAGGCTACATTGACACCTCATTCAGGTGCCCCTCCAGTTTGAAGTCCCCATGCATGTCTCTTTGTCAGCATCAGGCTCTTCCTTGGCCTATGCTGATATATGTACCTCCCCTGCAGCTGCCAGTCAAAAAGATTGTCATTCTCGTGAACAGTGACAGAAAATTGCCATGATGGTGCCACCGATAATTCGACTCACTGTCCAGATGATCTGCAACACGAAGGCATCATATATGCACAATACAACATAAACATCATATACATGTTCAAGCAACGGCAAATAAATATATCAGAGAGCAGTCTGTTAGAGCGGTTTGAGATCTGCATTTGAGGTTCCGCTTTCCTGCTCCTTTCGGGAAGCAGGAAGGAAGAATCCCTGTTGTTGAACAGCATTGAACGGACCCCATTGACTTTCCCCTCAGCTGCCCAGCTTTTAGCTAGAAGAAATAAATGCTGCATGCAACGCTTTTTTTCTGATTTTTTTGTGCAGGACCTGCAATGGAGGTTCTAATGCAAATGTGAAACCACCCTTAGATAACTATATAGTCCATTTAAAGGAATATGTAAACCTCATCTGGTACTTAAAGTAGAGGGTTTTTTTCATGTCACAGTTTGTTGGGCACAATATGACACCAGAGCCTGGGTGTAACTGCAAAGTCTGCACCCTCTGTAGTTACGCCATTGTATTCCGATGACAAAAAATATATTGTTGAATTACTTCTACTACTTCTACTAAGTTTGGGAATATGAATGTGTCTGTGCAACGGGCTAAGATGTATCTGTCACATTCTGCGCCACAGCAGTTCGTATGGTGTGCTGGTATGTATGAATTCCCCTGTGCAGCGTCCCATAGGGAGACCCCGGACACCTGACATATGTGGGGAGCTGGAAGAGTTAAGTGATGGCTTGACATGGCGGCATTTACCAAAATCTTTTCCCTGAAGGATAACACGCAGCCAAGGCTAAAGTATTACTGCAGGCAACCAAAGACACCTCTAGGATAGGGAATGGCAATAAACAGGAGGATAGGGGTTGTAGTTGTCTCGGGTGACGCCACCATTCCTACACACACCGGAATTATCGTTGGCAGAGGATAATTACAGACACGGACAGTCTTAGAGTACCACGGGTCCCCAGGAACGCTTAGGGCCCGGTATAAACTTTACTTTAGCAAACTGGAAGAACAATTATTACAAGGCAGTTTCATTAAAATCTGTACAGTGCAGGTAAGACAAGAGATTTGAGGTCAGGGAGGAAACTCAGGATGTCACTGGTCCTGAGTCTACATTATCTGCCAGGATCCGCTCCTGGAAGGGGAACACTCGGAGGAAGAAAGGGGTGAGGTCACTCCACAGACACTCTGTAGGGAGTACTTCTACATGGTGATCCTGGCTCTGGACGGCCGCGTAGGAAAAACATGAAGATTGATTAGTACTTCTGCATTGGCCTTGTCTGGAGAATTATTTACAACTGCTCACTCTCTCATCGGGGCTCACTCCACTCACATCCAGAATTCAGACATTACGGGAAATCTCTCCTCCGCTTCCATCTTCACCTCAAGGAAGCTGAAGGTGCTTCCATGAGGCTCTGTGTTTAGTGGCAGACCAGATGGAACACAGGTTGAAGATTTGGACTCCTTTCCCGCTCTCAATCACTCCTATATCTACCCTCTCTCATACCATATGACATGACAAGCCAGATACATTTACATGCAGACTATGATTTTATTAGAGTTAACCTCTCAATTGCTGCAGCTGTTCAACACACACACTGAAAATGACAAGACAGGTTTGCACAGTGCATCAACATAAGACAAACATGTATGACATTTATGGAGGGGACCAATGATGTGCTGGGCCACTGCACCCTGCACTACCTTACAACATCATCAAAAATGTTTAACAAAAAGCCAGCCAATAGTAAGCAGTCAAGCTAAGGTTTGATTTTCCATTATTGTTTTTTTTTTTTTACATTTTTCACAGGTCCAAAATGTATGAAAAGCCTATAAAACATTAGTAATACTGCACAGGGGCTTTCATGGGTATCAAACTAAGGGGGCTACAGAGAAAGGCAGCACCTTTATTTTGCTAGAGGCCCTCCTTCACCTTTACATCCCTTTTTTTACCTAATAGTACACAAAAAGATAAAAAGTCAAACATGAAATGCATTAATACTGTAGTGGAAAAAACTGAATCCCAGATCCGGTTATTTCATGTTGAATTCATGTAGCTGGAGTACTCCAGGGCCAGATTTGTATTTTTCTGGTTTTAGTTGATTCCTAAAATAGTCTCTTCTTCCCAGGGCTCTTATCAGTGATGTATCCCTTAGCGATAAATCTTGTGTTGGTATCATCAGCTGTCTTAAAAATTCTGCAAAAGGCCTAGAGAGTATGCACTGCTTCTCATAGCAGAGAACAATAAAATTAGTCTTTACAGAATTCTGTCACTTGTTGAAGCCAGGGGTTAGAATAGCACGGCCCAACTATTGTATCCAGAGCACAACAGCTCGGATCGTCTGTCAAAATTTGCATGCAATCCATTTTATATTAGAGAGAAAAAATGCCAAATATCTTGATTTGAATTGTTTTTACTTATAGTAAAAGGAGGCAGAAACAACCTCCAGAGATCAGACAAGGTGCAAACACATGAGGCACTCGCTTAGGGCACAGAGTTAAGCAGTGGCAATAGGAAATCTGACTTGCAGAGGTGAAGATGGGTGAAAAGCAATGTTCCCTCTAAGCCTTTGTAACTAGTGAGCTGAATAGTTGGGAACATAGGAAATGTTCCCTCGAAGCAATCCAAAAGAGTGTTGAATAAATTATTACCCAGGCTCATGAGGTCCAGTGTTTAGACACTATACAACTCTAGAGAAATGCTGGATAGAACATTCAGATGAATCATTGCCTTCAGCAGACTTTCTTGGCATGACAAGGGAAGATTTTGCCTTCTTGGTGGCTGATGGTAATGTGTCTAATAGTTTAAGGTAGTAAATTACTGCCAGCATCCCTAGTGGTTTAAGGAGTAAAGTGATTAATATTGTCTCCTCTGGAGGTCTAAAGCTTAATGACTTCTTCCCTGGTAGACTTGTTTCTTAATGTGTCTAAGCTACAGTAAGTGCTACAAAAGTTACATCTACGTATCTCCAAGACTTGGACCATATGATGATGATGATTATCCGTTCTGTCGAGGCCGACTTTCAGTCACTTTGGGGATCATTGTTCCCCTTGCTTTCCTATCCTTGTACCGTATACCTCCTGGAGTACTCATACAACAGATTTAGAACCTAAAGTCCTGGAAGGGATGTAACTATAGGGGATGCAGGGGATGCGGTTGCACCTGGGCCCAGGAGCTTTGGGGGGCCCATAAGGCCTCTCTTCTCCATATAGGGAGCCCAGTACTATGAATAAAGCATTATAGTTGGGGACTCTGTTACAGATTTTGCATTGGGGCCCAGAAGCTTCAAGTTATGCCAGGGTACTGATGGTAATAATGCCATTAATCTCTGGTGATGTAGGGTAGTTAAGGGGTTGTTGGTAACATGTTGTCAACATTATTTAGTGAAATTAGGAAAAATATTTGTAATGTAAAGGCGTCAGCTATTTCTAATACATGAAATACTCAGGACAAACCAACATGGATGTCCCTTTGTATGTTGCCCCATTGGCCTATTTTTGTAGATACTGACGGAATTTTTGAAAAGCCTCCACAGATTTTTATTTTATTTTTAGCACATCTAATTAGATATTTCCAGGTAAATAACATTCCAATGAAGTTTGTTGAACAGGGTGGGCCACAGAAAATTAGCCCAGCACCTCACTGTCTTAAAGAAAATCTTGTTATCCACAGTATCCAATCACAGCACAGCTCTCATTTTACCAGAGCAGAATATAAAATGGAAGCTGTGCTGTGATTGGTTGCTGTGGGTAACAAAAATAGATTTTCTTTTGGACAACCTTCATAAGAGTGCGGTAATAGGCTACTTTTCCATGGCCCAGTCTGTAGATGCTATGGTGATGATGAGTGAGTGTGAGGCATAGTATGTAGTTACATAATGCATACATATGAGGGCAGAGTTGTTTTGATAACAAACTCAAGTTAAGGTGTATAGATATTGAATACTTGATTCAGCACCTCTCCAAGTTCCATCCTTGGCTCTTGACAGGACGCTGAAGACTCATTGCTTTCAACTGAAAAAATCCTAGCTGGATGCTGAACTGTAGAATTCAGCTTTGCCTTTAGCAGTTGCCTTTTCTGAGTACTAACCATTAGAGTTGAGCGAACATACTCTGCCGAGCTTGATGCTCGTTCGAGTATTAGCGTAGTCGATGGTGCTCGTTACTCGAACGAGTATCAAGCCATGTTCGACCCCGCCCCAGCTTTTGGCTCCTCCCCGCTGTGACATGCCTGTTTTGGCCTCTTCCTGCCGCGACGCAGTATGCGCGTCATTGGCAAATTTTTTTGAAAAAGAGAGAAAAAAAAAAGCTTGGCACCCAACGTTCCACATACAAAAATGCTCGAGTCTCCCATTGTAGTCAATGGGGTTCGTTACTCGAGTAGAGCTCTCGAATTTTACGAAAAGCTCGACTCGAATAACGCGGACCCGAGCATTTGGGTGCTCGCTCATCTCTACTAACCATGTCTTCCAGTATTCAGACACAACCAGGATTTGCAGTAGAGCTGAATAGAGTAACAAGTAAATGCTGTAAGAAATTTAGCCATGAAGTACATATCAACACAGTGAGAGCACAAATGCAAATAGGGACTCACCATTAGATGACAGGGGCTGAGGGTGATGATAACTGGATGATGAGGATGAATATATTGAAACTGGCATGGAACCGAAATAACAACCAGAGAAATGCTAGAAATTTCTACATTTCTTTCCTGACACTGTTCCTCAACACTAGATGGCATAATTTAAAAAAAAAAACCTAAGTTGTCTCTGTGGATGACCTCATCTAAATACTGTCCCTGAGAACATGAGGACATTAAGGCCCAGACAAGAGGCAAAAGAAGCACATGCTGAAATAACTCAAGGCAGATAGAAAATACTAGGAAACACAGACTGGACTAGAAATAACCAAGGAACAAGACAAAATGACTGGACAGGCTAGACAAGACTATACTAGAACAAGGGACTTGAAACTAGAACAAAGAATATTGGATAGAGCATGTTGTCACAGCTATCAACTGCACCACTCTGCAGAAACAAAGAGTATGTAAAGAAAGCCTAACCAATCAGATGCTCCTCACAGTAACTGGGCTGAGCAGTGTAATCAGCTGATGCCCTCCAATAGCTGTATAGCGACTGGCTAAAAACTTAGAAAGCAGGAGATAAATTGCTCTTTCCTAATTACAAATACCATTGCGAAAAGAGGAGAAAGGAAACTGTAAACTCTGATCGAACAGCGTCACGAGTGTTCATTCTGATCACAAAGGTTATTTTCACATGAATGATTCGTCTTACAGGAGAAATGGATTAGCAATTTGATATAGCGCAGATCTACATGCAGATTAGGCTCCCTCAATAGGGCTAATTCACGTGTGGCTGCCCACCATGGCTGCTGCCTAGATTCTGCTCCGCCGGCCTCAATAAGGGACATGGCACTTATCTTTCTTCCATGATGCTGACTTCAAATCCATGAGTAGAGATTTTCTACACGGTATGAACCATTTCACAGATGGGTACAGTAGATTACACATGGTTTTCAGACGCTTTTGGATACTGTAAGCCTACAGTGTAAGGAAACAGCTGATAATTCTGCAGAAGCTGAAACAGCAGTGATATTACTTGTCATCCAGCGTGTCCAGAAACACATCATTAGAAGATGACCTAATAGAATTTTAAAGATTACTTAGCTAAAGGACTTGTATTTGCGATGATTTCGATGAGAGGACTGCACTTGAGTCAATGTGTTTTTACTTATCCTTTCTTAGTGCATTTTAAATCTTCACCGCAGACCTTATTGAGTTCTGTGCTACAAATTTAAGGTGTAGAGAAGTCAAGGAGGCTTCAATCCAAGAGTCTGCATTTCATTAAGAGAAAGAACCGAGTGAACCTACAGTACATGAACCTGAAATTTTTATGCTCTGTGACTTGTCGCATCTGATGTATTTTCCCAGACACGGCTTCTGTAAAGTCATATGAGTGCAGCAGATTTTACTGCACATATCTAAACAGTAATACTGACTGCAACCGACGGGATGAGCTATGTCACATGACCCAATCCCAGCGGATCAAATTGTGATTTGTACAGGCACAAATGCACAGTAAATGATACAAACCTTCTTGAGCAAGTGAATTAGGAAAACTCTTAACCTGTTTACTATTGACCCATTGTACTTCCACTGGAAGCACTTTAAAAATTACCTTTCAGAACTCAACCTCTGATGTTTTAAGTGACTGATCTACTTATCACTCATGTAAAACTCTGAGAACTCAACAGGAGCTGACAATAGAGCTGATTCACACAAGGCTACTATTTGTTATGTTATGGATCTGCTAAGGTCTTAGTGCCCAAAACTGGGACGGTCAAGTTTAGCACTATCTTAGATGGTGTTGTTGCAGCATTTTACTATGTTATCTGCTAACACTCTTGGGCAGGTACTGTGGAGTCCAAATAGTTAACTGTCTGTCATATAATAATGTATGCGATTGGGTTAAGGGTGCAGCATTGGCATAGCTATAGGGGTTGCAGTGATCACAATTGCAACCGGGCCCCCAAGCTAGGGGAAGCCAAATGATCCGCCTTGCCACAGTTACAGGACTGGCATTGCTCTCTCATGATCTCCAGAGGCCAATACAATGCCTCTGTGTCATTCACTGTATGGTACTCCATGACTGAGACATTGTGGGCAGCGAGAATTACATAGCCTGAATCCACCCCCCGGCTGAGAGCAGGATGCTGGGTATTGGAACTCAAGCTGCACCAGGACCCACAAGCCTTTAGCTATGCTTCCTGGGTATGGACAATGCATTGAATCATAAGGCACTGTTTAGAGAGGAGTCAAGGACTATAATTAGGGTTGCTTCACATAGCTCAAGGTCTGTTTTTGCTGTGGTATAGTTACAGTGAGTGCAGCCATCATGGAAGGCAAACTGACTGAGCTCTGATTGGTTGCTATGGGCAGCTAAGTTTTTCTTTTAGCCAGTTTCATAAATCTCCCCCCATGGTTCTATAAGACTTGAGCCTGGGTTAAGCAAGCCAAAAGTTGACCTGTAGACCCTGGGAATCTATGGATGGCAGTCCACTGCAGTAACCTCTTGAACTGTGTGACTATGGCTTTGTATGGCCCTTGGCCCGAAGAGAGTTCCCTTTGGAAAGTTTTCCTGGATTATTGGAACGGTTCTACACTGCTACCTGGAAGTCTTCATTGTGGGCTAGTTTAACTTCGGGAGAGCTGCCAAGTGGACCAAGTTGTTGAGCATAACCTATTACCCTGTGCTTTGTTCCATTCACGTGAATTCTTTGTAAAGTAGCAGAGATTTTAACCGCAGAGCTGTGTGCCATGCAGTACTTGTAACTGTCAAGTTCTGTACCTCAGAAGACTTTGTAATGCCAGATTGTTCCCATTGTGAGTATGAACATTAAGTTTTGTATCTTCTGTGGATTAAAGCATTATGAAGCTTATTGCTGGTGTCTTCCTTAGTTAAGGCCCATTTACATGCAACGATTATCGCTCAAAATTCGTTCAAACGACTGAAAATGAGTGATAATCGTTACATGTGAACTCTTGCACTGTTCACTTTTTGCCTAAACAATGATTTTAAGGTGAGCTTAAAATCCATCCTTCAGCAGCAGAGAGATAAAGTATCTCTCAACAGACCGCATGCTGTGTTCTCCATGGGATCTGTGAGATTACATTGTATTCTGCCGACACCCGCTATGAGAACAATGCAGCTGTGTGCAGAGCCCAGCTCACATGCTAGGCTCTGCAAACAGCTACCAGAGGTCCTTACATGCAGATGAAGGTGATAAAGTCTGAATGGATATTAGTGTCCATTAACACGCAATGCAAAATGATCACTAAAACTTTCAATCTTTCAATCATTTCAAAGATTATCTTTGCGTGTAAATTGGCCTCATGTAACTGATATTCCTGTGCTATCCTCAGGGGCCTGCAAGTGGGTCAAGGACCACACACAAGAACTGACCCTCTAACAAAGCATTGATAGTCAAGCATAAGATTTACGAAGAAGAAACATTTTCTTTGATTAACTATCCATATACAGAATATACACCTAAGCCCATCAATTACATAAAAAGAACAAAGGAAAACACACACGATCCACATATTCTGTTTTTACTAATTATCTATTGTGCTTAAAATTAACAAAAGGTTTTTAGTGTATAAGCCGAACTTTAGAACCTTTACAGCAGCATCATTGCGGTGAGTCATTACTCTAAGGGTCCACGTACTCAGCCCTATTATGGATTTATGTTGTGTAGAATCATAATGCAGAGCCTAAAGCCATGTACCTTAGCAGTTTTCCAACTAATGCATATGTAATCAACAGGCAGGAACATTTGGCATTATTCAACTTACGCTGTGCTATGGAGCTACAAATGGAGAATACAGCTCCTCACAGAGACACCATAGGGCCTATGTGGCAGCAGGTGCCTACAGGTCCATATTACTGATGCTGAGCCAATCGAGTTTTGCTGGAAGGGTTTCCCAAAAACAAGCTGATCACAAAGTCCCCACTAGTGGAAGCAAGTTTATAATTCCCCTGCAGTGGCACCGCAGGAGTAATGACTCATTTCATGGCATTCATTGAAATCAATCACCTATCTTTCTCATGCAGTAGTCTATCAGAGAGGGATCCTAAGTTACCCTCAAGAAGAAAAACCTTCCTTCAGCTAAAAATTGGACTAGCTAACTCTTCCATCAAGTCTCACCAAAAGAAAGAACCAAATTGGCAGTCTGATATGGTCAACTGCTCTACTTTTATTAGAACTGTCTTTTGTAAGTTTCCTCCAATGACTTTTACAACAGCAAAGTAGATTGTATTCTAGTCAATAAAGATGATTTCTGAGTTTTACTAAAACTGTACAGCAGACAAGCAATGGTTAAAAATAGCAAACTAGGACATACTTCCAACTCCTTTTTCCCATTGGTCCAACGGGTCTCTTCCATGCTAACCGCCAGTCTTTGTTTATATTGACTGCATCGGAGACATGTTGGTATACACATGAGACAGCTCAGCCAATCACTGGCCTCAGTGGTCTTCAATTGTGGACTGCCAAGGCCAGTGATTGGCTGCAGTGGTCACATGTGTATATGGAATGTTATCCCTGCAGCCAATGGGAGGTTATGATCAGTGCCACTGGAGAGGTGAGTATGACTAAAGGTGGATACTAGAGATGAGCGAGCACCAAAATGCTTGGGTGCTCATTGCTCGAGTCGAAAGTGATGGAAACGACACAGAAACGGATAGGGCAGGCGAGGGGCTACATGTTGGGCTGCATCTCAAGTTCCCAGGTCCCACTATTAAGCCACAATAGCGGCAAGAGTGGCCCCCCCCCCTAACAATTTTTACTTTGGACAAACCCTCATTAGCAATGCATACCTTAGCTAAGCACCACACTACCTCCAACTAAGCACAATCACTGCCTGCGGGACACACCGCTGCCACTTCTCCTGGGTTACATGCTGCCCAACCCCCCCCCCCCCTCCCCCCGCACGACCCAGTGTCCACAGCGCACACTACCCTTCTAATAGACCATTTCCATGATCTTGTGTGCGTGTTCTTGGCAATAATTGTGGCGACTGTAATGTCCTGACTGGAGTTGTACCTTTTATTCATTCAGTGTATCTTCTTTCGAATATGTTTCAGCAATAATAAAAGAAAATGAGATTGAACTGTATGGATTTTTTGCACTCATACATTTTTATTAATCCTGTAATTAAACAATTTTGGAAAACTTGTGTTTTAGGCTGATTGATTATTGCTTCAGAACTGCTAAACGAGATAAAAGTAAAGAAATGCAATCATGCGGCATTGTATTCTTCCTCTAACAAAGAGAGATAAAAGCACAAAAAAGGGAAAAGGTGGCTGAAGCCTATTATAAAAATGTAACGTGTTACTGAAGTTCAATGTTACTGAAAAAAGATGTTCTCAAATTAAAACTGCTAGATGACAAAATATTTTGTGATATTGTACTTCACTTTTTTGAGAAAAGTTTTGTATGAGATACAAGATAACACAGCTAATATTACACTTGTTATTGAAGACAATATAGACCAGTGTTTCCCAAGTTCCAGTCCTTATGACCCCCCAACCAGTAAGGTTTTCAGGATTTCCTCAGTGTGGCGCAGGTGATGTAATTATTGTCAGCACCTCAGACATTGCCACAGGGGTTTTCTCAATTGGATACTGTCAAGTCATGTCCTGTTGGGGGTCGTAAATGGACTGGAGTTTGGGAAAACTGATATAGATGGTTGAGGGTGGCTTCACACAAGCGTGCGCTGCACCCCTGTATGCACAAAAACACGGTTGTATGCAGGTGTGCGCATGGCCTTCAATGAAGCTACGGCCGGCGGCTCTATTGAAGGCAATGGTCTGCCGGCACCCCTAATTGTTTTTCAGGTAAGAGCTTTAAATATAAGCTCTTCCCTGAAAAATCAACCATTTTAGTGTAATATTATATATATATATATATATATATACTTACCTGTCCGCCACTGCTGTGTCCCCCATGGGGCTGAAGAACACATCTGCCACATGCGGCAAATGTTTTCTTTATCCCTGCAGGGAATAAAGAATTCCCTACAGCTGTCACAGATGACAGCTGCAGTAGAGAATCCTGCTGCCGGCACCCCGTAATTGTTTTTCAGGAAAGGGCTTTAAATATAAGACATGCGTAGTGCAAAAAATAACAAAAACACATACTTACCTTTCTTCAGCTGCCAAGGTTCAGCAGCTTCCTGTTTGCGCTGTCCCCGGGTCTGCAATGAAGTTCTTTTAGCAGGCGGGGAATTAAAATCCACGACTACTGAAAGAACTGCTTCTGATTGGCTGAGACACTCATCCAATCACAGGCAGCTCTCGCCTGTCATTCATTCAGCGGTGTGACAGCTGCGGTAGGGAATTCTTTATTGCATGCGGCAGATGTGTTCTTCATCACCGCGGGGAACACGGCAGCGGTGGACAGGTAAGTATATATGTATGTATATATATGTATATATATATATTTTTTTTTAAAAAAATTTTTTTTTTGCACTAAAATGGTTGATTTTCAGGGAAGAGCTTATATTTAAAGCTCTTCCCTGAAAAACAACTCGGGGGTGCTGACAGACCATTGCCTTCAATGGCGCCGCCCGCAGCAGCCGCAGCTCCGTTGAAGGCAATGTGTGCATTCCCTATGCTGCACGCATGTCCTATCTTTACAGGCATACGCCTGTAAAACACAGACATGTGAACACACCATAGGGGATGCATTGGCTGTAATAGATGCGTGTTTTTGTGCGCGTGTCTGCATGCACATAATCACGCTCGTGTGAAGGCACCCTTATTTAGTAGCTAAACTATGGATTATTTTGGGGAAGAGAATCAATCTCGTTACTACAAAATAGAACACAATTAATTAAAGGAGTTATCCATTTCAGCTCATCACATGCAATTTTAGGGCAGAATTGTGTAAAATAGACTGGTCAAGTCCTTAGGACTTATATTGACTCATGTCCATATGTGGATTAGTCACTAAGGCACATGAAGTCCACAGCTGGCTAAATTTAATCACTGTATGGACTACTATAAAATATAACTTTTAGTAAATTTCTTTAAAATCATCTATCAAGCAACAAACAACCTATAAGGTTCACTCCATAAATAGTTAACAGAAGGAAGTGTGAGAATTGGAAGAGATCCTGCTCGCTAATGCTGGCGATGGAAAAGAGGTAAAAGATGAATTCATACAGGTCTGTATCTCACTGCCCACTCCTACCCTGTCCAGGATTCCTGTCCATGGTACAAAATCTCTACCCTGTTAGCCTGATTGCCCAATGTTCTTATAGTGAAAAAGACACCTACTGATTACTGTCCTTCACTAAAATTTCAATCCTGATCTAACTAGGTTGAAAAGAAGCTGGCTACATTTGTCTCTTAATAGTAGTAACAGCCTAAGCAGCGCATAGTAAGATAAAGGGAAAGAGTAAAATAATAAATGGATGAGCCGACAGCCCAGATGGTAGGCTGTTAAGGACAGTAATCAGTAGGTGTCTTTTTCACTATAAGAACATTGGGCAATCAGGCTAACAGGGTAGAGATTTTTTACCATGGACAGGAATCTTTGTGAGATTATCAAATGTATACCCCCTATGTACATAATGAGGATTTGATTGCTCTGTGCATGGCGGAGATTAGTAGATGATTTGAAGAACACTTACCTGCGTACTACATTGTAAGAGATCAGTCACACAGGTGCCGATGCGCCCGTGTTTCTGCAGGATAAGACCGCTGCACTGCCGGTGCAGACGACTCTCCGCACCAGCCGGCAGATAGAACACATGGCCGGCAATGGAGCAGGTCATGTAGATAGATGTCTGCACCCGTCTTATCGTGCAGTAACGCGGTCGTATCGGCGCCCATGTGACTGAGCCCTCATAGCGCACTTGTTTTTTCCTTCTTCCTTCCTATCTTTCCTCATAGATATCAGCGAGGTGCATAGGACTAGATTCATAGATCAACTTGAGATAAATCCATCTTTGAATATATGTGTCAGGAAACACGTCCTGTAAGACACTTTTGTTCATTGAATTATCAGAGGTTGTTTTCGGTCCCTGAGGACCTCAAGCGAAACGCGTTGGGTCAAAAAACAAATTTTGTTGACCTCCAAAAAATCCTTGGGTAGGAGTAGGCAGTGAGATACAGACCGTGTATGAATTTATCTTTTACCTCTTTTCCATCTCATGCATTAGCGAGCAAGTTCTCGTCCAATTCTCACACTTCCTTCTATTAACTATTTATGGGGTGAACCTTATTAGATGTTTGTTTGTTTGATAGATGATTGTAAAGAAATGTATTAAAGGTTATATTTTCTAGTAGTCCATCCAGTGATTAAATTGTCCATATGGGGTTTTTATATTAATTGGACAAATGTCCTGGAACAGGAGAGCACTGGAGCTAGAGAGAAAGCCTAGGCTGAAGTCAGGACCAAGCCATACAATTGTGAGATGGCTGTCTGCCAGTATACTGTGGTTTCTGTTTGAGGCTCCCTGTGATGCTGTGTGCTGGTGATGCCGTGCAGCATTGTTCTACATGGTTTCTTTTATGTTGTATATGTTATAAGGCCTGGTGTCTGCACAGGTGCAGGGCAGTTAACGGGCCTGGTCTGGTCTGCTGGTTGCAGCTTCTGCGATTGAACTCCCGGGTAGTGTTGCTTGTAGCGATTGGCTAAGCAATAAAATTGTGCTGATTTTTGCAAAAACAGATTGGGTCATCCCAACCTAATTTTTTGCAAAACTCATAGCAAATTATATTCCAAAAAAGTGTGTGTGTGTTGCTAGCACTCTTGTCTTTCAGTGCTGGGGTCCTGGTCTCAAATCCCATCAAAGGCAGACTTGAACTTAGAATTCCAGCACTGCAAGGCAGCAGTGCTAACAACTGAGCAAGAGGAGGAGAAAAACACCTTGAGAAAAAATAAACTCAAGGTGAACATGAAAAAAAACACCATCCAGGTGTTGCTTTTGGACAGATCTGAACCTAGAACTCTAGCATTGCAAGGCAGAAGTGCCAGTAACTGAGCCACCATGCTTGGTCTTCTTTTTCTGGAGAAACACGAAGATAACCTGCAAAGTCCATGTTTTCCTTGGACAGATTTGAACCTAGGACCCAAGAAAACAGTGCTAAACACTGAATCACGATATTTGTTCTTCCTTCTTCCCATTCTTTCTCTTTCTTCCTCCTCAGTGGAGAGGGAAAATAAGAAGAAAGTGAATGAGAATAATAATGAGAAGAGTAAAAAGAAGTATAAGAAGGAGAAGGGGGAGGAGAAAAGGAAGAAAGAGATGAAGGAGAATAAAAATATCTTATTTCTTACTCTTTTTCTCCTTTTTTGAAGAAGAAGCAGAAGGAGGAAGAAACGTCATGGTCCAGTGGCTTGCACTGTTGTTTTGTAGTGTTGGGGTTCATGCCTGATTATGGACAACATCTGCATGGAGTTTGTAAGTTGTCTTTGTGTTTAATATTCTTGTTCTTCTCCTTCTCTTCCTCTGGGGAAGGGAGAAAAATGAATTGCGCTGGCTTGGCTGGTAGCATTGCTGCTAGAGTTGTAGGTTCAAATAAGTTCAAGGAAAACATCTCCTCCTCAAGAGCCGATGACCAGTTCGACTGCTATTGCTGACTAAGAGAATCAGAAAGGCAAGACTCCAGTGGGAAAACGAACACAGAAATTGGATCACTTTGTAGTGGAAAATCATCACCTGGTTAGATGAATCTAAATTTTGGTTGCACCATATTGATGGGAGGCTCAGAATTTGCCAATAGCATGAATTGATGAACCCTTCCAGTTAGCTGTCAACAGTTCAAGCTGGTTGAGGTGGAGTAATGGTGTGGGGAATATTTTCTTGGCACGTCCCGGGTTCTCTAATACCTGTAAATGGATGCCACAATACATTGCTGTGATTCTTTAGGCCAAAGGAGATACAATGTACTACTAGGTAGTTCTAATAAATGGCCATTAATTGTATATCAGAAGTATGGCATATAGCTTACCAAGTCAGAAAACGTAACATGTAGATATTATGAAATTAATCGGTACAGAATCTTAGATCTCAATAGATAATGGACAATGAGAGGACACTAATGATGCTTCACTAAGAGGTACAGGACATTTGGAGGGATTTTCAGCGGGTAGTGGGACTAGCTCTAAGTTATTTTCATAGCCCCTGTTTGAATCTTAACATTCTATAACTTCAATGCACCTGTACTTCAACATGTAGACAGTAACAAAGTGAATATTCAATAAGAACTCTTCCAGTATTGCAGTCTACAGCCTTAGGGCTTATTCACACAAGGGCGTATATCTGCCACGGTTTCACGGCTGGACGATATGCGCGACCATCTCATACATTGGAATCCAATGCATCAGTTCAGATGGCTGATTTTTGGGTGCAAAAAAACAGCTATCCGGAAAAGATAGTGCATTCTGTGCGCATTCTGGTCAGCCATTTTTACACCGGACGGAAAAGATAGTTCTGGACCTATCTTTTTCAGACAGAATACGCCGGCTGGTCCCATAGACTCCTATGGGAGCCTGTGAGAGTTGCCGGAAAAGGGAGGTAGGAGGGAGTTTAGCAGCAGCTCTGCTAATTTCCCTCCTTTTTTTCTACCCCTTTTTGTCCCTTGCCGACTGTTGGCAAAGGGAAGGGGTGGGACGGGGCGTGAGATTAGCACGCTAGCTCTTGCCCCGTCCCACACCCTCCCTTTGCTGACAGCCATCCAGGGATAGGGGGTGGGAAGGGGAAAGGAGTTTAGCAGAGCTAAACTTGCCGCACCCGGGCCATCTAAACGGGCGTATGAACGAGAGATGTAATTTTTGGCCGCGCTGTGAAGGAGCCCTAAAGAAACTATTCTTATGTTGTAGATACATTCTAGTAAAATGACAGCAAACAAAGGTATAAACTTTATTTTGGGTCCCAAGATGATATAATATTGTTCAATGTGAAAAAATATATATATCAGACATTATTTTTATAACTTACTTAATATTATATAAAACCTTCAGCCAGATTTTCTAATGGAAATAAAAGTAAAAAGATTAGTTCTTAATTTACTTCCATAATTAGCAAAGTGAAATCTCGATTTAAAGATCTCTGTTTGGTTCCCATTATGGGCTTCATATTAATTAGGCAGAAGTTTTCTTTATATTAGAATGTTATTGAGAAGTAGTTCATTAATTGGAAAGTTATAGCGGCAGAGCGGTAATTGTTAGATTGGAGATATTACATTGGTTCTTTCATCTACAGAAAGGATCCATCCTGGCAGAAGGTTTATTCAGTCGTCTGACACACCGCAGTCGGCTTTATCTGGACCGTAAAACGGAAGCGCAACAAGTTCGCTGCATTTATTAAAAAGAATCGGGATTCAGTTTTGATAAACTTGTCATCATAATCTTTTATCTTTTATATTCTCAAGTCGTTATTTCATTCGTCCATCTGTAACATTAAGGCCTCATGTCCACGGGCTTTAAATCCGCAGCGTTTTTCCCGCACGCAGATCCGCGCCCCACAGGGATGCATTGGACACCCACAGGTAGTTAAATACCTGCGGATGTCATTCTGCCCGTCAGGCGCGGATCCGCGTGCAGGAAAAAAAATGGACATGCTCCATTTTAGTGCAGGTCTCCCACGGGGACGGCTCCAGCAGGCTTCTATTGGAGCCTATGGAAGCCGTCCGGATCCGCGGGAGACCCGTACCAGCATTAAACTCACCTGCTCCGGATGATGCGGTTCTTCCCTTCTTCGCGGCCGGATTATTTGCTATGGGCAAGTTAAAAATCTCATCACACTTGCCTGTACATGCAAAGTTAAAAACAAAACTACGGAACTCCCGAGGATTCCAGCATAAAAACAGTCTTTTATTTACATTCACGGCATAAAAACATCTATCAAAAATTGCGCTTCCAGCAAAACAAACTTTTTCAAAGTTGCCGCCTCATTATACGTAACTCTGCTGCATTTAATTCTAGTGTATTGTATATAACAAATATATGCCGTCGTTTCTCTATGAACTATGAGGATCCGCCTTGATTGCGTCCCGCCAGAGTGTTCTTTGGCGTCTTCTTCTTCGCGACCCACTAACTATGTTTAAAATAAATATGTGTTCTTTAACCCCTAAAGGGCCAGAGTGTTTAGGTCTTAAAGAACCAGACACTTTTAAGTAATTTTACACATCTGGTGGCCTTAGGGCCTTATTTTTTTCTTAAACTGCCCAAATTATTTTTGGTGGCTTTTTTTTTCTCGGTACATATAGGGCTATTTTTGTATATGGGAATTTTTTATTTATGTTTTTGTTTGTATTGTGTACAAAAAATTAAAAAAAATAGATTTTCTTTCATTTAAAAATCTTCATTTTTAAAATGAGTAATTAGTATATTTACTCAAAAAAAAAGTTCAGCAAAAGGTTTGTTATTTTGCTTTGGATGTTTTGATATATAATTTGCATAGTCTCAGATTACAGAGTGGATATGGCGATAGTTTAGGTTGGTGTGAAAGTGAGTTGTTTTCTTTTAATCTATTTGTATTTTTTACTTCTTTTTGAATATATATTTTTAGCCCCCAGGACGTCATATTAGACCTCTGTCATTTATTTTTCTTATTTCCCAGTTTTCCACTGTAACTGAGGCATCCATATGAGACCCGGTTAAAGGGAAAACATCTCCCTGTGTGATAGTAGTCACTGGCAGAGCTGAGCAGGGGTCTGCTAAGATCCTGTAGCTCTACCAAAGTGGGGTGTCGTCAGTGATCATCAGGTCCCATTGAGGAAACGGCACTGCTGCTTCCTCTATTCTCTACATAACATGCCTCGTGCACTATGTAACCTCCAGAAGAGAAGACAGAAGCACCTGAGTTGCTCCTATTGGATTGCAGGAGCTTTAATCTCACAGGGTATATTTACTATTGGTCGAATTAAAGCTCAGGACCAAGCACCATATATTTACAATGCTTGGTCCTAAGCAGGTTAAATTGTCTACAAAGATTGCGCTTCACTTTAAAGATTTCAAGAGACTCCAACAGATTCAGCTTTCTATGATTCAGAATCATGATATGTCTTCGACAAAACCCAGTTTACAGGTCCTTTTACCAAAGCCCTACCCAATACCCCAAAAGATACAGTTTCAAAACCCTGATGCACTGCCATCTGCCACCATTGGGTGGCATGACGTATAAGGGTAAAACCTTATCCTGTCTGTAATTGAAATGATCTATATATTTTCTAATGTATGAAGAGCACTGAGGTATCTTAATGATGTCCCACTAGGCCAACTCCAGCACAAAATGGAAAGTTTACAACAGTTTGAGACACGCTGCCATATGCTAGCGGTAGAAATCAAGCTTCCCATGCCTGTGAGTATAGGCACTGGCATAATGATTACCCATTTTAGTCTCTGTTAAGCCTGATTATGAGACCATCTGTGTTTTGAAAAATGTAGAAGTCAGTTTTGAGCATATGTGAACCATAAAATGTCAACATAAGGAAATTTTTGAGTAACTGTTTTCTTTGATACGTGTTTGTTACTCAACAATTCATTATATAATCTAAAGCTGCAACACATTGCCTCTGTGTAGTTACATTATATGTAATACAATCAATGAAGCACAGAACTAAATGTAAGGGAATCTAGGGATTATTTTAACCCCTTCCTACCTATTCCCAGTCTTGCACTGGTTCAGTATGAGAAAGTTAAACAGAGCTAAACTGAGGCCATTGTCTGAAGAGTAGCCAGAAGAGGCACCACTAAGGTTTGTGTATCTTGGTCAATATGAATTTGGGGCTGAATATCCATCACTACAGACTCTAAAAATATTATATTGGGTGTTAACGCAACTGAACAATAAAAAAAGACAGATAAAATAAGATAAAAGGAGTATATAAAAAATAAACTCACCTGGCATGGAGGTGATGCCCACCACACCTGTAAGCCATGTTAATTTGTAATCATAACCACAGGAAGAAACAATCAGCACAGGGGACCCCCGTCCATCCAATGAAGGGCACCAAAAGATACCAAGCCTTGGTATTGTAGCAGCCAATTAAAGCAAGGACCCCAGGCCTGATAGTGTTTATAATAAACGAGTTACCGATGAAGGACACTTCTCTGAGGGGTCGGTGGTTGAGACTTCCATCAGAAACCCCCTTACAGGTTAGCTTCACAGTGTAATGCTCAAGACAAAGTTCAAGGCAAATCCATTTTTTCCAGCTGAAATATATGTGGTGAAATAAAATAATTAGATTTGGTTTTAACCCTTTGCAATCCAATTTTGGATTCAGGGTTGCCTAGGGAGTTTTCTCTTTCTGCCATTATACTATGGCGCCATCTGCTGGCTGGAGCCGGTACTGCGGTATGTGACATGCTGGAGTGGCCCCCGACAACAGAGCGGCCAGTAATATACAGTAAGAATACCCTGCCGAACATTTTCTGACATCGGAAGATGCACAGCCTTCAATCAGAATGTCTTAAGACGTCAGACAGTGGATTGGAAAGGGTTAATTCTGGCGAATGCTGGGAGTATTTTGAGCTCTGCACTATGGAGCCTACATGGAAACACTGGTTTTCTTCCTTACTTGCCTACTTGGCTGATGTTGCGAATTAAGGTTGGGATTTAAATAAAAATTGTACTATGTGACCCCTTGGCATAAATGTCCATCATAAATCGGGAAGGGGCCCAAAAAGATCAGTCCTGTTCACTTCAATTGGGCAGATTTGCAATGCCAGTTGTAATTTATGGACAGCTGTGGCGCCGATCCTGTAAGAAGGCAGCCATGTTTATCTAATCATGTACAACCCTTTAAGTTAAGGAGAATAAATAAATGACCACCATATTACAGACTTCTTAATTAATGTAATTGTAACATAAATGACTCACACGATAATTTCCATGAATTAGCAGAATGGATTTACTTGATTTACTGTTAATTTTTTTTGGACTGCATAAATTAAAGTCTACCTCGAGAAGTAATAATGAGCATGGCTAATTGTCTTAAGCATTACCAGACAAGAGGGAATGCAGAGAACAAATAAATGAATTGATTTGTTTCACCATTTTCCTGTAATCTCTCCCAAGTAATTGTAAATGTTGTTACATAAGAAATGAAGGTGTTATTAATTTCTTTTAAAATAATTATCTGTTTTGTTTTCTTTCCAAGAAATTTTTGCTGATTTTCTTAGTTTTTTTTAAGTTTTTTTTTGCTTTATTTAATGAGTTGTTAAACAAATTTTTATTCTAGCAAATACCACTAGCAATGCTGCTCAGTTCTGCCCCTTTGACAGGTACTAAGGTTGTCCAAGTAAAAAAAAAATTACCCAGCTGGCCATGCATCAACTAAAGATATTATACTCACTTGTCTTCTCGACCAGGGAAAGCATGTACCAGCTCCTGAAACAATCCCGGTATTGGCAGTGATCTCTTGGCATCATAGTCCTCAGGATGTGAGCGCTGATGCCCGGAGACTGGAATTGCCATTGGAGCCGGTACACATGTTTCCCAGGGAAGAAGAAAGGGAATACATTTTGGATTACTGGGGGTCCGACCGTTAGGGATCCGGAGATCTGTTGCTCCAAATCTTCCATGAGCATGGAGTGGAAGTGCATATACATGACCACTGCTCCATTCACATCTATGGGACGAAGGGAGATTGCAGTGTGTATAAATCTCCCTTCAGCCTATAGAAACTAATGGAGCAATGGTCACGAATAAACTTTCCTTTATTCGGACTTTAAAGTGACCCTTTGACACGGGATCAAAGTTTTCCTTGGGGACTGCCGTAGAGTCCTCTGCCCTAGGATCAGAATCGGGCGACAGGTGTTGTACCCCTAAGATTGTCAGGGGCCCACCTGTTTCAGGCGATGCACCATCCTCCTCAGGGAACCTAGTGTCAACTTCATCCACACAGGTCATCAACAGTTTCTTGGCCACCACTTTGTCTTCCTCTCTTGGTAACCAGTTCTCCTTCCAGCACTCACCAGCACAGGAAGTAACCGAGCCCACATGCATCATCAACTTTGGACAGAACTTTATTCTGGATTCTGTGATGAGTGGCTTTTCTCACTGGGGTGGCACAATCCATGGAGCCAGGAAGTTGTTCCTACCACTCTTGCTGCTACTAGTCCTTGGGCTTACTAACATGGTATACACTGCATGCTAACTCAGACTGTCTTACTCCTATTCTGCCGGGAGGTGAGCACTGCCCTACCCTTTATATAATCCTGTGGTTTCCAGGGTAACAGGGACTTTTGATACATTGTGCCAGACAAGGGTTGCCCTAGCCAACACCCAGAGGGTACGGTTCCTAAACAAAAAGTTGCTTAAAACACACTTTTCACAAACAGTACGTATAACATATTTAATACCATAATAAAACTCAGGGGCTGTACACCACCCTCCTACAATTCCACAGGACTTAAGTTTGGAATTTGGTAAATCAAGATTTTGCCACTGAAATAGTTGTCATGTATCCTCAGCAGATGACTGATGAAAGTATACATTTTACAATGTAGGCTTGTGTGTTTGATTGTGAAATGTAGCTTCCTATTCCCCTCCTCTAGAATGACAGGTTTAAGGTGGATCGTCTCTTCTTTAGCTCATGAGACCTTATGAGATGGCATAAAGAAGAGAAATGTGTTTAAAATCTGTCACAACCATAACACATTTTTCTGCCATGTATGTCATGTTACGTTTAGTGCAGTTTGTGCCATTTAGGCTAATAATTGCAGGAATCCAATGGCAGCATTGATAAATCTCCTCCAGTGTATAAAATATAAAATTGCGTGAATGATAAAGAAAAGAATCAAAATGATTGAACCAAAAAAAACCAGAAAAACAAAACCTAAAGGAAGCAGGAAATAAAGTGTGAACTTACTTATCTAATACTTTGTAATGAGAGTATTTTTTATTTTTGACTAAAGTCTGGATAATTTTTGATTGTAGTTGGTCTGAATTTTCTATCCTATGTAGACAAGAATTAGGGAGAGCGCCCTTGCCCAAGGAGAAGGATAAAAAATAAAAAAATAAATCACTATGCAGGATTCTACTTACCAGGTGCCAGGCGGAGCAACAAAAAGCCTTTTGTGTCCCGCCTGCACCGGAAATCCACGTTCACCTTTCAGAGGTTTCTTTGCCAGAGGGTCTATGGCTTTATCCAGAACAGCTTGTAATAATGAATCTATTGGTTCGGCTAAGCTATACTGGAGAGCAGCAGCTAAAAAAGTACCCCATAGTTCATAAGAACAAATGGGGAAAACAAAATAAAGGTATATAGAAAAAACTTTTCTTAAAGCTGCGCTACACCATCGTAAACCTGCCTACGTCATCTGACTGGCGCCCCCCATAGCGTCAGTGATGACGAGGTACGGAGCACTACACCTTTGGTGGAATGCACGTACCTCCCAGCACCAGTCAGATGACGTAGGCAGGTTTACGAGACCCCGCCTCCTGTACACTCCGTAGAACGGAGTAGATATGGTATGGTGACGTGATGAGCTTCTGCAAATCACGCCCCCAATAGCGTCAGTGATGACGAGGTATGTTGCACGACACCCTCGGAGGAGTGCATGTACCTCTCAGCACCTGTCAGATGACGCAGGCAGGTCGCCGGGACCCCGCCCCCTGTATACACGCACCAGACTGGCGTCCAGCATGGTACAGAGAACGGCTGTAGCTGTAACCTATTGGGATCTTTGATCAAGGTATGCGATATATATATATATATATATATATATATATATATATATGTGTGTGCTATTCAACAGTTTGTTTGTGAGCTTGATAAAGACGTCAGGAGACATTGAAACACGTTGCTTTTAATATCTATGTGTATTATCTTAGGGGAATAAAAATGTAGCTTGTTATTTACTACGGTTCTTAGAAGCTTATTCCCTAGTTGGACTTGAGGTCTGATGGTGTAGCACAGCTTTAAGAAAAGTTTTTTCTATATACCTTTATCTATCCTATGTAGAAAAATCCTTTAGGATTTATGCACCAAAGATTTCATGTAAAGAGACTTCAGGAGTATATGTCCACCTTCCAATTAAAGGGGTTGTCTGGTTTAAAGGGCTTGTCCAATTACCAGACAACATTGCCCCTGTAGCTCTAACTTGTATACAAGATGTGATATGGGTGGGCATGAAGGTTCTAGTAGTCTGCTGGGCCACCTCTAGCTTGGATGCAAGATCATAGAATCATAGAATGGTAGAGTTAGAAGGGACCTCCAGGGTCATCGGGTCCAACCCCCTGCTCAATGCACGATTCACTAAATCATCCCAGACAGATATTTTTCCAGCCTTTGTTTTAACATTTCCATTGAAGGAGAACTCACCACCTCTTGTGGTAACCTGTTCCACTCATTGATCACCCTCACTGTCAGAAAGTTTTTTCTAACATCTAATTTGTGTTTCCTATGTGATACACGTGGGCATAGAGGCATAGAGGTTCTAGTACTCCATAGCTTGGATACAAAATGTGATATGGGCGGGCAAGGAGGCTCTAGTACTCCATTGCACCGCCTCTAGCTTGGATACAAAATGTGATATGGGCGGGCATGGAGGCTCTAGTACTCCAGTGCGACGCCTCTAGCTTAGATACAAAATGTGATATGGGCGGGCATGGAGGCTCTAGTACTCCATTGCGCCACCTCTAGCTTGGATACAAAATGTGATATGGGCGGGCATGGAGGCTCTAGTTCCCTGTCGTACCACCTCTAGCTTGGATACAAGATGTGATACGGGCAGGCATGGGGGCTCTAGTACCCTGTTGAACCGCCTCTAGCTGGAATATAAGATGTGATCCAGGAGGCATGGAGGCTCTAGTAACCTGTTGAACCGCCTCTAGCTTAGATACAAGATGTAATACGAATGGGCATGGAGGCTCTAGCACTCTGTTGGGCCACCTCTAGATTGGATGCAAAATTTGATATGGGTAGACATGGAGGCTCTAGTACTCTGTTAGGTTACCAATATGTTGGATGCAAGATCTGATACGGGCAGGAATGGAGGCATACAGGTTCTGTATGGTATCCTGCGGCATTTCGCTCCACATTTGCTGTAACTGAGTCTCTAGATTGTGCAAACCTGTAGGTTGTCAAAGTTGGTGTCTCAGATGGTCCCTTTCATGTTCTATTGATGATAAATCTGGTAACCAGGCAGGCCATGGAAGTGTGGCAAAGTTGCAATGTTGTGGGGTCATTCCTGTGACACCCTTGTTGTGTGCAGCCAAGCATTATTCTGCTGGAAATACATCTTGGAAGTCGCCATGAGAGGAACACATGTGGCTGCAGGATGTCCTGAACATATCACTGAGCTGCTATTGTCCCTTGTATCACTACTAGGGGGACCGACTTTTGTATATGATGGCTCCGCAGACCATCACACCAGCAGTGGAACAGTAGGCCGCTCCACAGCAAAGGCATGTCAGAGGAGCTCACCCCTAGGTCTCCAGACAGGAATATGGCTATTGTGAGTGCTCAAACTAAACCTGGATTAGTTGCTGCAGACATGTTGGTTCCACTCGGTAGCAATCCAGTTTCATTGTTCATGACATCAATTCAAATGAAGGTGATAGTGGGTGAGTGTCAAAGGCCGTCCATATAATGAGACCAAATGTCCTTCAGCCAATGCCTGGAAATGGTTCCAACAGACATAGGGGTGTAACGATGGCGCCATCTGTCTCTGGATGGTGGACAAATAAACAGTTGAAGCTGGTCTTGCTTGTCAAATGATCAGACTATCCTCTCTACTGCTTGTCTGTCCATGTCGTTCTGAGCCCGGTTATCTTGTGTCTGTGCCCTCATGAATCTAGTGGTCCCAACTCCTCCTAACAGTCTGGTCAGAATGGCCCATGTGGCCGGTAATTCATCAACACGACCATCCAGCTTCTTACATTCCAATAATGTGTCAACTCTCAGACTCTCCCTCTCATCTCTTCCAGTTCCTTTCTATTTCAATGGTGTTAGTGGACCTGCGTGTCCACTTATGTAGATGGTTTCCCAGGGAGGGGGTTACCTGTTGTTTTTCAATAAAAAGAGATTGTTTAAAAAATAAAAAAACCTCTCAGACTCTGTTATTTGGGTAAAATCTCTTTGATTGCCTTGTAGAGGCATGTATAATGGGTAACAAGCTCTACACAAGTGGAGAAAGAGGTCCACTGCACACAAGTAGCCTCTGAGAGCTTTTTTACTGGCCAAAGGTGGAACCATTTTCTTGGCCTGAGGTGCGAAGACCGTTCATCTAATCACCCCACAACTCTAATCATTTGCATATCTGCCTGAGATGTAACTACATGCTATGTTTTGCAGCAAAACGATAATTCCTTCTAGGGGCTGGATTATTTTTTTTACAAAGAGTCTAGTTGTGAAACATGTAAGCTACATTTGGAGATGTACATTTCTTCCGAGAAAAAGCCTCATTCCAATTTGAGGTAGTACATCCCATCAAAGAAGTAATTTGGGAGCTTGCAAGAGAATTTAATATTATCATCTAGCAACAAGACACAAGTCTAATCCCAATTTCTCACAGCCTGCAGCATACCCCACTCCTATTATCCTGTGGGAAGCTTTTATTTCACACTTAGTTATGTTGTTACCTTGTTACAGAAAAAGGTTACATTACGCTACAAGATAAAACGACAGAACTGTGTGGTTTTACCTCGAAAAGTAAAAGTCTGAACTACATGCGTCCTTTATAATTATTTATTCTTTTTTTTGGAACTAGCTGAGAAGTTAAATTGATTTTTTTTCTTCTATGATGTTAAATTCAATGGCAGGTGCACATCTACTTCCTGGGCATATTTTATAGATTACAGCAGGGGAATGCTTCAGTTCACCTTACATTGATGTAGCATTAGTCTTTTAAACAGACAGGAATCCTATGCTGTTCTCTAAGATACACACATTCCTACTCTCTGTATTTTAGATATTCTCTTGGAAAACAAGCTTCTCCAGAACCATTTACATCTGTTCACCCTTTACTTTCATCTTCAAGTTCTTACACTAGTGTATTCGCTTCCAAGAGATATGTCAGCAAGTTAATGTTATTTAAGGTTTTGGGGTCAGCTGAGACTGTGCCATGCATAGCAGCTCTACCGGTTCAGAGTAAAAATATTTTTAGTGGTGCGAAATAGAATAACAATGTTTGAAAAAAACAGGAAAGAAATGGATTTAAGAAAAGGATTTTTACAGAGTCACTCCGGTGATTTTTTACATTCATTATGTAACTGTCACGTCTGCCTCAAGCGTGCAATAACTGTAAACCAAAATAAAGTGAACTACAAATGAGCAGGCATCCAACAATGACTGACAAACACCAAAACACTTACCAAGAATGTCAAACGCACAAGAAGATGGAATAGCTAAAGTACGTACGAGGTATTAGCTTGTCTTTTGGCCAAGATACTTAAGCTCGTGAGCCCAAAACAAGGGTCCTTATTGTGTCATGAGTCTGTACTCTAACAAGACAACTCAAACCAAGTGAGTCCTGTCTGCAAGCGGGGCGGTCGTCCCAATAGGGACGGCCCCACGCTGGAACCTAGGGGCCTGGTTTACCATAGATAGAAAATGGCGTGCACAGTGTTCACACCAACAGACGACAGAATCCCACCCAGAATCCCACCCAAACATTCATCTAGCAGCAGAAGCCTGTAGTAATAACGTCCTGCTCACCAGAGAAGATTCCTGTTTCTTCCAGATACCACCTCATATGTTCCCTCAAAAAGTCAGTTTTGCAGTCAACACCATTTCTATGCGATGGACCTTACCACACCAGCTCTTTAAAGGGGGATACAGAAACTCCAGGAAAAGGGGGACATTAGACCCCTATTTTCAGGATTGGTGGGGCTGTCATTGGTGAGATCCCTAACGATCAGACTTTTCTCACCTACCCTAGTTATAGGTGATTCTGGCACAACCTGTTTAATAAGACTGTTGAGAATGTATATGACTGATTTACACTTTTCTATCGAACAGTTTGGTAGAGAATAGAGATGAGCGAACATACTCGTTAAGGGCGATTTCACAATCGAGCATCGCCTTTTTCGAGTAACTGACTACTCGGGTGAAAAGATTCGGGGGGCGCCAGGGGTGAGCGGAGGGGTTGCAGAGGGGAGTGGGGGGGGGGGGGGGGGAGAGAGAGCTCACCCCTGTTCCCCACTGCTACCTCCTGCTCCACCATGCCGCCCCCCACCCCCGGCGCCCCCCGAATCTTTTCACCCGAGTAGTCAGTTACTCAAAAAAGCGATGCTCGATTGCGAAATCGCCCTTAACGAGTATGTTCGCTCATCTCTAATAGAGAAGGCATGCTATGTTATATTACATTTTAAATTCTGTTTCTTGACCTTTTATTTTTGTATAGTAGGAAGGTTAATTCATTTTAATCCATTGTTCTTATGTTATTATCCATAGAATTGTTTTTATTATTGACATCATTTATTCTATTTAACTTATTAGAACTCATTTAGGGTAATCAACTGATATAGCTGCTGTAACAACTTATTAGTGCTCCATGTTTTTTTTCTCAAGCGCTTGTGTACTGCTGGCTAATTCTAGCTTTTCCAGACATAGTAGTACTGTCTGAACAAGGAGACACATGGCCAGTAAGTATGATTGTAGCTGCTAGCGGCCGAATCTGCACATGTGCCACCATATCTGCCAATGCTTCTTCGGTTGTTATGACTATGTAAGCCTCCATTCTGTGAGGGGGCAGTGCATGCGGCACTAAATCCAAGATGGCGCAGGGATGCCCAGAGACATTATGTTTAACATATCTGTGATGTCCAGCAACTATACACTATTTTATGGTTTATGGATTATTAGCATGCAATTCAGAATTAAGATAATTAAACAGCATCTGTTTGTAATTAAAGGGACATGGCGTTTTGTATAAAAGCATTCGCCTTTTTGTTATATATGTCACATATGCATGGCTGTGACTTGAAGAAGGATCCACAGCTCCAAAACATGTCTCTATTGACATATTAAATAAGGTTGGAATTATAAATTTTTTTGAACTAAGCGGATTGTTCCAATATATTCCGTCCACTAGAAAGCCCATGTCCTGACCTCCCATGTTCTGACCTCTTTTCGAGTGCTCATGCATACTTTAGCCCTGATCTTCCACAGGATACAGCAGATCTGGTGGTTAATTATAAAGTTATAGATGTTGTGCTTTCTACACAACATTACTGTTACAGTTTGCGGCTGCAACTACCAACTAACCTCTCCTAGCTGCCAAAGCATGCAATTGACTCCCCTCTGCCACAGATATCCACTCCGGGCTTCTGCTCTGTCACTAATGGCGGTGTTCTTAAAGGTTCAGTGTGCTTCATACAAAAGGTTCCCCTACCAATCACCTGTGGCACCTGGATATATCAGGCATCTTCACCCTGTGGTGAGAGCCTGAGTATTGAGGTCATTCTGGTCTGCTCAAGGTGCTTTCGAGTTGTTCTGACTCCCTTGATTTCTGACTTTGGCTATCCCTGACTACATTCCTATCTCCTCTCCTGACCCTGGCTTGTGATTTCAACTATGCTTCTGTTTGCTGCCTCCCTGACCTCTGGCCTGAATTACCATTCTGAACCTGTCATCCATGACCAAACCACTGGCTTTGTTACTTGTCCTGAAGTATGCTACCTGCCCCATCTGGATTGTCTGACCAAACATCTATTCACATAATCAGGTACCACACCTAGGCCTTATGTAGTGTCAGCCACCACAATACTGGAACCACATCCTGAGTAATGGACTGGGAACCAGAGCCTACATCCTGATTGGTATTGCATCAGAATTTGGCCCAAAGTCAAACCAGTATCCATGTCCACTGATCCTGACAATTACACGGTGAGCATGTTATCTCTCCTTTTATTGAAACTTAGTCGGAAATACTATCCAAGGAGGAGTAGTGTCTGTTTTTGTTTTTCAGGCTCTACAGTGTATAGGCAGTTAGCTGTGGACTGTTCCAGCACTTAATATTTTTTATCATCTAGAGCTATGTAAAATTAGCTGTGTGCTGGCTGATTTTAGTATGTGTTTGACACCACGTTTCATTGCCTGTCATGTTCTATAACTTGCTCCATAAATGATGAAGAGCAGAAGACAAGATGCACCAAGTATAACTTTCATACAAGCATAGCGGTTATAGTTTTCTACAACAAAATTAGTAAAATCTTAATCACTGGTTTTCTTATAATTTTGAGAAAACTTAGGAGATTTCTTTATTCTTTGAAAACTTCCTTTTTAAACAGACAGATTAATGATTTATAGACATATTAAAAATGTTGAGCATTTGCTAAACTAGTTCTTTGTTTTGGACAATCCCAAAGAAGCCCGTAGAGTTCTTTTAGCATGTCACAATAATGTATCGATTTCTGTTGGAATCCCTAACATAAACTGCTGAAAGTTAAGAGTGGATACATTTGTAATTCACAGACATGTAGGGTTCCAGAGACATGGGAAGACCTTCTTTGTTACCAGCCTCCATCTGTCTAATAGAAAGAAGTCCCTCATTAGGTTTTTTCATCTTTGGTTATGTGTCTCAAAGTATACTGCAGTAAAAAATTCAATTCAACTATGTTCATAGATTCTCAAATACAGTAGCCTTGTGGAGCCTTCCTTTCAGAAAGTTATACTGGAGACCTCTTTTTCCTCTCTTTTCCCTCTTAATTCACTAACTGAAGATTATTTTCATTGTTAAAGATATTACATTGTAACATCATCCCAGTGACTGCCTATGAGGAGGATATGTGTACACAAAAAGAAAGGATTGGATGATTTAAAAGGGCTGTGTTAGTGCAAATTGCGCTCTTAGATATACTGTGGGTGCCATATTAGGTGTAATTGGTAGGAGCTCAGAGAAAATAATCTAAACAAGAAAATGGAATGTGCTACCAGGAAATTCTCTGATTTATTGTATAAAGATAGACCTTTAATAAATGCAAAGGTAGATTTCAGGCTGACACAGAAAGGGGTGTTACAAAGCCAAACACAGCTACATCATTAATTTGGTTCTAACTGGTTTTCCTTTGAAGTGTAAAGAATGATCAGTTTTTGTTGGCTCATTGTCTCTGGTGCAGTCTGCTGGCTCCATTGCTCAAATGGAAATCTTGTCTTTTGCAGACTCTCTGCTGGTTTCTTGTACTTAATAAGAATCTATTGTTTCCTGTTTATGTAGAAACTTCTCTAGATATGGAACAATACATTGCACTTTCATTATATATGGGGAATGCTTGCTGACATAAGCAGATTTAGACTGAAATACAAAACTAAATAATACAAGATATAATTTCCCTTACAGCTGCTTAGCCAATCTAATGCAAAAGAGAAAAATCACAGTAGTTTTTTTTCACCATATAGTAGGAATCTTGGAGATATTAAGAAAATGTTCCTTGAATACATGTTTTATCTCAGGATGGTTTATTAGGAAAAATTCTGGATGAGGGCATCACATATGTAGCGAATTGTCGGAAGACACTAGGACTAGGGAAAAATGCTACAACTTGGATTTCTTTAAAAGGATTCTTTGGGTGTGGAGGCACATGATGCAGTCGTTGTACATATACTAATACGAATTCCTTTCAATAAAATGATAAGAATCAAAATTACAACATAATTAGTTTTATTAAAGGGGTTGTCCCGAGGCAGCAAGTGGGTCTATACACTTCTGCATGGCCATAATAATGCACTTTGTAATGTACATTGTGCATTAATTATGAGCCATACAGAAGTTATAAAAAGTTTTATACTTACCTGCTCCGTTGCTAGCGTCCTCGTCTCCATGGTGCCGACTAATTTTCGCCCTCCGATGGCCAAATTAGCCGCGCTTGCGCAGTCCGGGTCTTCTCCTCTTCTCTATGGGGCTCCGTGTAGCTCCGTGTAGCTCCGCCCCGTCACGTGCCGATTCCAGCCAATCAGGAGGCTGGAATCGGCAATGGACCGCACAGAAGCCCTGCGGTCCATGAAGACAGAGGATCCCGGCGGCCATCTTCAGCAGGTGAGTATGAAGACGCCGGACCGCCGGGATTCAGGTAAGCGCTGTGCGGGTGGTTTTTTTAACCCCTGCATCGGGGTTGTCTCGCGCCGAACGGGGGGGGGGGGTTTAAAAAAAAAAAAACCCGTTTCGGCGCGGGACAACCCCTTTAATTGCAATACACATCACATGTATGGATTGCACAGTTTGTAATATTTCACATGTAGGCCTTAGTCACACGGGCGTTTTTTCACGCGATTTGGGCATCGCATGACGGATGCGCATGCGCAAATCGCGTGACCGGCGCCGAAAAATCGGACAAAAAATCGCCCGAAAATCTGCTCCTAGCCGCGTTTCATTAGAAACGGGCCGGAGCTGTCCAGCGCATTGCATTCAATGGAGACGGCAATACAGCGGCTCCATTGAATGCAAGCGCTGCGGGCGAGTGTGGGATGAATTGTCGGGAAGGGGTTAAATATATAACCCCTTTCCTGCAATGCATCCTGAAAAGTGAAAAAATAAAAAAAATGTATGTACTTACCTGCTCCCGGCAGCTGGAGATCCCGGCGGCCGGCCTGCAGTGGGTGTGAAGGGGGTGTGACTCAGGCTTGCCCCTGATTGGCTCAGCGCTGAGCCAATCAGAAGCAAGTCTCAGTCACACCCATTCATGAATTCATGAATGGGTGTGACTGAGATCAGCCTGTGATTGGCTCAGGCTGAGCCAATCAGGGGCAAGCCTGAGTCACACCCCCTTCACACCCACTGCAGGACGACCGCGGGGATCTCAGGCTGCCGGGAGCAGGTGAGTACATCCTTTTTTTTTATTTTTTCACTTTTCAGGATGCATTGCAGGAAAGGGGTTATATATTTAACCCCTTCCCGACAATTAACCCCGCGCACGCCGGCATCCCATTGCTTTCAATGGAGCGGCTGTATTGCCGCTCCATTGAATTCAATGGGCAAACATCGTTCTTCTCTGCCACAGCTGTTCCAGCTGTGGCAGAGAAGAATGATTTATCTTCTATATGTTCTGATTGGGGTCGGCGCTGCCGCCGCCGGCCCCATTGAGCGCATATAGAGAAGAGAACAGGAATCGCAGATCGCAGATAGGTGCGATCTGCGATTTCTGTTCTCTAATTTATCGGACGAGCGCATAAAAAGCGCTCATGTGTCCGATACCATTGCAAAGCAATGGCTTTATAAAATCGCGGACGCATGCGCATGCGCAAATCGCGGCAATAAACGCCCGTGTGACTGAGCCCGTAGGCTGTATTGTATGTAAATTAAAGACAATGGTTGCTTATCATAATTTAAGCATAGAAAAACAGCAAGCGCATATTTCAGGTGTGACTAAACACTTCATTGAAAACACATCATGGTTCTATGGCTAGCTTTAGTTTCAAAGGTATAGAAAAATCAAAGGAGCTTTCTGGTCAAATACTACTGATGACATATCCTCAGGCTAGGTCATTAATAACTGATCCACCACTTGGGATCCCCAGAAATCAGCTGTTGTCTGATGCACTGTCAGTGCGACAGGGCCGGGCGCCATCATCAAAAGTGGTTGGAAGCAGAAATGTCATAAAGGGTTTCATTCCTATTGAAATCAATAAGAGATGAAGCCACCTATAACACTTCTGGCTCCAACACGGGAGTCAGACGCGGAAGTGTAATAAGAGGCAGCGCTCCCACTGATTTCAATGGGAGTGAAGCCCTCTATGATGCTTCTGTCCTGGACCACATGGCGACAGCTGTCCCCAACAGGCCAGATGATCGATACCATTTGGAAAAACCCTTTAATTAAACCCATGTGGGTGATATGAGGCAGTGTATCCTTAATTGGGAAGTTTTTCGGATACTTTCCCTTGGAACTAAGTTCCGAGCAGGCATGAATTATACAAGTGTTTTACTTTATAATTTATTGATCTCTATTTTGAATCAACTCTCACGTCTTTTTTTTGTAAGTATACTTATACTGTATGTATTTCTTTTTTGATGTGCATGTCTCTTTAAAATAGAAAAGCACTGTGATTGGTCGACTTTCCTTTAATGATGCCTGATGCAATCTTTTACTATGCTGTGATCGAGAACTGTGGAGGTTCGGAATGTACATACATCCATATTTGTTATGCTCCATGTCTTAAAAATGATTCTATCTCTTCTACTTCAATCAAATGTATTCTTACTCAGTGCTGTCGGACTTCCTCCCTTTTCTGTTGTCCATTGGCCTGTTGGCCGGCAGTCGTGCACCTAGGAGACGGGTCCAGGCACAAGAGATATAATAGAGATTTGATATAGTATTAAGCGCACCTTATATTGCTTTTCGTACTGTCTATGAAAGCCTGCCATCTCGCACCATGAATGCCGCTCTTCCCCTGTTAGTTTACTCCTACACACTGCTCCAATCCAGAATCTTATCACAGATTTTTTAGCTAGCAAGTTCTGTCTACAGACACGCAAACAGCTTGTAACTTGTTATTGAGTTATTTTAGCTATATCTCTGTGTTGCAAACTGTAGTTACATACAGTACTTTGAAAAAGACCCTGGTGCATCAAGCTCAACTTCTTTGGATCCATTCTATATAAATCTGTGCTACTAACTCTCACTGTCATTTGTTATTAGAGATGCATCCTGTTTTCTTGTAAAGCAGAGCCTAGGTGGGGGGAACCATGACAAGGGCGGAGGGAAAGTAAGGGGTTAATGAAGCAAAGGGAAGGTGCTTACCCAACCCTGGGGGTAGGCCCAGAGGGATGCTTCTTAAGGCACAAGTAGGGTAGTCTTCAGTCCGGAACAGCAGTTTGGTGACTCTTCCCGTGCTCCCTCCTAAATCTTAGTGCTCGCTCATTGCTGTGACTTATTTTGCAGTTTGTAGGAGCAGAGGATGGGGGTCTTCTGGAAGGCCAATAGTTCACACATGTGGAGCCTGTGGATGTATGGGTCCTTGGTTCGGAGGGGTAGTAGCTGATTGCGGTTGAGGTCCTGGTAATTGGGGATTCTCAAGGTATTATTTATCGCTGAGGGTAGAGCTTTTGGATGTTTGTTTGCCACTACTAACCTGGATGTTCTGACATGTTATCTCAGTTGCTACTGTTGGTTGTAATTAATAATGACTGCTGTAGCCAATCAACTAGTGTCAATTATTTATGTGTCATGATCTACTTTATTCGGAAACCCCCATGTCAGGAGGTTTTCCTGGGAAATGCAATCGATGACTGTAGAGGTGCACTACAGAGAATGGCCTGTAGGGGGCAACAGACAGGCATTCTGGTGCCTGAGAAAAGGGAAAACGCCCATAGGTGTGGTCAGGAAGTTGGATATAAGGCTACATTCCTGCTACACCCAGGGAGATGTTGGCTGAGAGAGCCAGAGAGGACCAGTACAGCAGAGCTAAGCTGCTGCAGGCCGGTGGCCTAGGAAAGGCCAGAGTCCGACAGGGGTGACCACCCTAACCTTAACACCCAGGCGGGGTGTGTATGTGGACTTTTATGGACTCTGTTTATGTTGGTTGTACTGTGAATAAAGACTGGCAGGAGCCGGGTTTAAAGGAAATCCGCATCTCCAAAGAGTACTTCTACATGGTCGGTGCCCATTCCGGTCTGAGAGTTGGCGATCCGCAGGCAGGTGTACCCCACTTGCTTACATGGCGTATCCTCAGGATTATCAATAGTTGATCGGCTGGTGTCCATCGCTCGGGATGGGCACTGGCACTGTCAGTGCCACTACATACAGGGGGTGCGAGAGGAGGCTGCAATCGCCGTGTAGTGGCCAGCGCTCGTGACTTGCAGGTGCAGCTCCCACTGATTTTAATGAGACCCCAGCATCAGGGGTGTAACTAAAGGCTCAGAGGCCCTGATGCAAAATGTAAGCTGGGGCCCCCCCTCTATCTGTATCTGTACCCGTACCCATACCTAAACCCTGCTGCATAGAGACATAACTTGAAGCTCTTGGACCCCAATGCAAAACCTGTAACAGGGCCCCCAACTATAATGCTTTATTCATAGTACTAGGCTCCCTATATGGAGAAGAGAGGCCTTATGGGCCCCCTAAGGCTCCTGGGCCCGGGTGCAACCGCATCCCCTGCACCCTCTATAGTTACGCCCCTGCCCAGCATGTAGTTACAAGCACCAATCACTACACAAGAGTTGCAGCAGCTTCCGCTCTGTACTTCTTGTATTTTGCTCCGTATTGAATGAATGGAGTCTGCTAGCAAAAAGTGAATGAAGAGTAAAGATCACTGGAAAAATGACGTCAACTAAACACAATCTGTATATTGAAATGTGAGCGTTGTTTTGGAAAACTATAGAACTTTTACAATTCATGACCAGATTTTTTTTTGTTTCCAAGTCCCTTGCCGTCTATGTTTCATTGATGTCACATAGCAGGCCTATTTTTAACTAACATGAATGTAAGTGCCTGAGGCACAAATGGTAATTCAGTGAATGCAGAAGGTTTTCTCACGCATTGTTAAGATCTGATAGAGAATGGACATTTTGCAATCTCTGAAAAACATAGACAGAAATAGGAACCTGATCTCACTCTTCCTCTGAAAGAAAACTCATATGTGAACTATAGATAGGGTTGGTTTTCATTTTTAGAATCCGAGTTGCTGCGTTACTGTAGATATTGATGTCATAGAATGGCCTTTTCTTCTGTCAATGTCACCTCAGAATCTTGAAAAGATAAATATGGAAATGAAATGAAAACACACTATCGGTTTTCTTTTCTGCTGAGTTATCTGTCAAGGTAATGGTAAAGGCATCATTCCATAAAGTTGCTGTGTAGCATGTGATAAAAGCCATTTCCAGGCAAGGATAAAGCGTGCAAACACTGAAGTTCCACATGCATTCATTTATGCATTGGGTGTAACATATTATGCAAGGCTGAAAGAAGACCTTTGTCCATCCAGCTCAGCCTATTAACCTGCAGTGTGGATCAAAAGGAAGGCAAAATCCCAATGAAGTAGAAGCCAACTTTCTTCATTTAAGGAAAAAAATCCTTTTCGACTCCAAGTCTGGTAATCAGAATAATCCCTGGATCAAAAACCCTTCTGAATTAATATCCTGCTGCTCTTAGTGCATGGCGTCTGTGCACACTGCTCTCCTCCCACTGCGGCTGGGCACTGGTACATAGTAAGATAGTATGTTAGGCCGAATGAAGACAATGTCCATCCAGTCCAGCCCGTTTCAACCCCCTCTTGTTGGTCCAGAGGAAGGCAAAAAAAAACACAAGGAGCCAATTTAGCTCATTTGTAGGAAAAAAATTCCTTCCCGACTCTATATGGCAGTCAGAATAATTCCTGCATCAAAATTTGAGTTCCTACCTAACTCCAAGACCCGGATCAACAACCTCGCTGTTTGCCTAATGTCTATATCCTGTAATAACATAGCACTCTACATAGACATCAAGTCCCCTCTTAAACTCCTCTACCGATTTTGCCATCACCACATCCTTAGGCAGAGAGTTCCACAGTCTTACTGCTCTTACAGTGAATTATCCATTCTATGTTGGTGATGAACCCTCTCAAGCGCTGTAACATCTTTCCTGAGCACCGGTGTCCATGTGAGGCCTGACAAGTGCCTTATATAGTGGGAGGATAATGTTCTCATCCTTCGCCCCTATACCTCTCTTACTGCACCCCAAGACTTTATTAGCCTTTGCAGCAGCTGACTGGCATTGGTTGCTCCAGTTTAGTCTATAGTCCACTAGTACCCCCAGGTCTTTTTCCATCTCACTTTTCCCTAGCAGTACCCCATTTAGTGTATATTGGTGACATCCGTTTCTCCTGCCCATGTGCAGAACCTTACATTTATCAGTATTTAATATAATTTGCCATTTTTCTACCCAAGCCCCCAGCTTATCTAGGTCCTTCTGTAGCCGTACATTGTCCTCCTTTTTAATTATCTTGTAGAATTTTGTATAGTCTGCAAATATTGATATTTTACTGTGCAGCCCCTCTAACAGGCCATTGATAAATATATTGAACAGAATGGGGCCTAATACTGAGCCCTGTGGCACCCCACTGGTGACAGTGGCCCAATCAGAGTACGAACCATTTATTACCACTCTCTGCTTTCTATCTCTGAGCCAGTTCCTTACCCAGATACACACGTTTTCACCCAATCCGAGCTGTCTCATTTTATATATCAGCCTATTATGTGGCATGGTGTCAAATACTTTAGAGGAATCCAGATATACAAGATCAATAGACTCTCCCAGGTCCAGCCTAGAACTTACTTTGTTTAAAAAGCTGATCAAATTGGTCTAACATGATTAACCCCTCATGAACTAATGCTGGTGAGGAGTTATTCCGTTGTTCTCCTTGAGGTATTCTAGGATGGCATCTCTCAGAAACCCCTCGAATATTTTTCCAATTATTTAAGTGAGACTTACTGGCCTGTAGTTACCAGGCTCTCTTCTTGACCCCTTGTTGTATAATGGAACCACATTGGCAATGCACAAATCCATACATATAAGAAATAGCGGTCTATCTATCGCGTCACTTAGTTCCCTTAGAACCCTTGGGTGTATTCCATCTGGGCCTGGCGATTTATCGTTTTGAATCCTCTTTAACCAGCTCTGCATTTCCTCTTGTGTTAGGCATGTGATATTTAGCAAGGGGTTGTTTTATTCCTCTCCATCTTGTCTGACATTTTTTTTTCATTCGTGAATACACTTGAGAAAAAACTATTTAATAGATTAGCCTTGCCCCCATTGTCTTCTATGGTTTCTCCTGCATTAATTGTTAAAGCGCCAGCGCTCTCAGTGTGTAAGGAGAATTTATGTGTTTATCAAAGAGAAGATGATCCCAGATCTCGTGCAGAAGTCTGGACCCAGGAGAAATACAAATCACACCAGCCTGTGCGGTATCAGATGATTTCTAATTTATTCTAAGGTGTTCGAAGCTTATGTACCATAAATGACATCACAGGAAAAGTATATACCTCCAAGATTAATAAGAATACATGATAGGCTAAAACAAAAAATGATTAACATAAGTTACACCTCTTAAGGTGTAACTATAACATACAATAAAACCGTTATGAATTCAGGAAAAAGGAATGCAAGGGGGGGGGGGGTCTTGAAGTCTGTTCTATTTCCTGTGTGCCCCATCTGTAAACATACATACATGGGTGGTCTATGAGACTGTCTTATCTCTTATCTGTCCTCCTCAGAAGACATGCAGGCCTATAGAAGGGTTTCGTTTAACCCCTTCACTACTTATACTAGTATCATGCTATATATTT
Source organism: Eleutherodactylus coqui (assembly GCF_035609145.1). Lineage (NCBI taxonomy): Eukaryota > Metazoa > Chordata > Amphibia > Anura > Eleutherodactylidae > Eleutherodactylus > Eleutherodactylus coqui. The sequence goes on along the minus strand of NC_089846.1, from coordinate 135,037,082 downwards.
CTAGTCTACAATACAATAAAAGAATAATGAACTGATACATTGATCTACAATCTTCTTAACACAGTGGAAATTATTTTATTGTTTATATAATTGAAGAATAGTTTAGGATTATTTTTGTTCCCTTTGGCAATCAGTCTCTCTTCCTCCTCCTTAGCAATTTTGATCTTTTCTTTACATGATTTGCTTTTTCCCTGTATGATTTTAGCGCTTCTTCGCTGCCTTTTTGTTTTAGTAATTTAAACGCTTTCTTTTTCTTTTGTTTATTGCCCCCCTTACAGTCTTGTCGAGCCACGTTGGTTTCCTTTTACTTGTAGTTCTTTTATTTTTAAAGGGTATGAACTGCTCACATGAGGTGATTAGGATGCTTTTGAATTTCTCCCATTTGTCCTTTGTACTGTTATTTAAGAGGCTGTTGTCCCAATTAATTTTACTGATAGTAGTTCTGAGCTGATCAAATTTTGCTTTTCTAAAGTTTAGTTTATTTGTCGCTCCATGATAAGGCTTCTTATTGAATGACAGCTGGAAGTTTATTATATTGTGGTCACTATTTCCCAAGTGCCCTTCAACCTGTACCCCCATTATTCTGTCTGGTTTGTCAGTTAATAATAAGTCCAGAGTGGCCCTCCCTCTATTTGGCTACCATACAAGTTGGGTAAAGTAGAAAAAAGCATATCCTACAGCGCTCATAAATAGATGGATGAGACTATACTCACTCAGGAGAGGGAAGAAAATCAACCCAGCGATCCTAGGGTAGATATCTCCCCCTTCTCAATCCAGGAGAGCTTTAAAAAGATATGGTACAAGGTCCAACGTTCTAGATCAGGTCTATGGGTATTCAAAATTACTCCACAGGTGGAAAGATCCAATTTATTATGTACAACAAACGCATACAATGCGTTTTGGCTATACAGCCTTTTTCAAGTATACAGAACAATTCAAATTCCTAGTTTATATACTATTCTAATACACATACCTTTCAAATGCCATGCAGAGCAGGGAACCATTGTTCCGGTGTGATGGAGGTGGAGATACACGTGACGTAGCAGGGTCACATGATCGCCGCCTCCAAGGAAAAGAAGGGGGAAGGAAAAATGAGGAGGGGGGCGGCAAAAGTATACCCGGTATCCAACACTCCGAGATGATGACGTGAGGGGAGGGGCGGAGCTGTAGGTCACTGGGCAGTGTCACATGATCACCACCTCAGAACGGAGGCCCAGAGGTATCTGAGTGCTCACATCATCATCTCGGATGGATTTCTACCCACAGAGATTCTACGTGTTCATCTCCTGCACCTATATCTTCCCGTAGCCTCGGCATTAAGTAGGATTTAACATACAGACACACCCCTCCCCCTTTCTAATTTCCACAGTCTCTTCTGAAGAAATTATAGCTGTGTAAATTCACCACCCAATCGCACTTATCAACAAGCCATGTTTCCGTTATTCCCACTATATCATACTTTTCATCAGACATTCTTGCTTCAAGCTCACTCACTTTACTGATCAGACCTCTTGCATTCGTTGCCATACAATTTATACACTTATTATTGTTCTTTATATTAAATGTGCTACTTATGGTACCATTAGCTATTCTGTCATTCCTAACTGTACTAACCCCACCCCCTGATCGACCCCCACTCCCATTACTTGGTCCCAGGTCACTATCTACACTGCTTACCTCCCCTTTTCTTTTTGCCCTCCCCCAGTCCCTAGTATAAACTCTGGTGAACAGCTATCTGCCAGAATAGTACAGAGCAGCTATGGAGGCTGCAGCAGGGCATAGAGTCTCTAGTACCCTGTTGTACCGCCTCTAGCTTGGATACAAGACGTGATACGGGCAGGCATGGAGGTTCTAGTACCCTGTTGTACCACTTCTAGCTTGGATACAAGATGTAATACAGGTGGGCATGGAGGCTCTAGTATCCTGTTGTACCACCTCTAGCTTGAATACAATATGTTATATGGGAAGACATCAAGGCATATATGTTATGTATGGTATCCTGCGTCATATCGCTTCACATTTACTGTAACTAAGCCTCTGGATCGTGCAAACTCCTTGGTTGTCGAAGTTGGCATCCCAGATGGTCCCATATATTAATTTAGTGACTGGAAAGGCCAGAGAAGTGCAGACATTCCTGTGAGACATTCCTGTGACCCCCTTGTGTGTCCGGCCGAGCATTATCTTGATGGAAATTGTACAGGAGATGTAAAACTTATACCAGCTATACATTTCTAATTATATACAAGAGATATGAGCGTGCCCTTGCATCGCATCTTCCATTATTTTTAATGGGACTGGTGGCAGTATCACACCATGTGCAAGGTTCATGTGGTGTGATGCAAGGTTTGCCCATTGAAAACAGTGGGAGAAATTTCCAGAGTGATGGAAGACGGTTTTGATACAAAAATGACTTGCATCTGCGGCATAATCGCATGTTGGCAAGCGTAATATCGGGTCATGATTCGCGGCCAGATATTGCTCTTACCTGTGTGAAATTAGACTAAGGGGGCTACAAACAAATTTTCATGTAGTCCAGGAAATGAGTCATGCTTGGAAAGCTTATGCCAAGGGGCTAGATCATGTATGTAAATTCGTTTTACAGCTGTATGCACCTAGGTTTAGGTAGGAGTTCATGTACAGGTACAGTTGTGGGAGAGGGGAAGGCCCAAGGTGAACTTTTGCATCTGGGTCTCTGAACTTTCAGTTACACCCCTGTATAATAACTTGTAATATTATAACACTCAAGAAAGATGTGCAGGCGTCTAAAAAGATCATGATTGTTGTCAACAAGGAAGTCCACATAAACGTCAGCAATGAGGAAATCAATGTAGTTAATAGTTTTGTATTCCTTGGGTCCCTCATTGATCATAATGGCAACTCTACAGGTGAGATAAAGTGTTGATTAGCACTGGGGCGTACGGCCATGGTGAACATGGACCCAATATGGAAGTGCAAGAACGTCTGTCACCATCATATGAAGATTAATTGCAGCCATCATCTTTCCGATTGCAACATTTGGCTGTTAGTCATGGACCTTGAGGATAGCAGGCAGAGGAAAAAATGATGCTTTCGAGCTGTGGTGTTGGAGAGAACTTCTATTAATCCCCTGGACGGCTATGGTCACCAGTAAAGCTGTCCTGGACTGTATCAACCCAGAGGTTCCCTGGAAGGCAAGATCACGAGACAGAGACTGACTTACTTTGGACACGTTATGAGGGTGAATTCGCTGGAAATAGATATGCTACTTGGAACGGTCAGTGGTAAAAGGACCAGGGAAGACAAAAGACATGTTGGTTGGACACCATCAAGAAGGACATCGGAATGGACATCAGGCAATTCAAAGCAGCCATAGAGAATAGAGAAGCATAGAGAGGACTCATTTTCAGGCTATTCATGACTGAACAGAAAGAATTGGAATTAGAAAATCGTGCAAAAGTGGAAAAACCTAAAAAATTAATAATTGTGGTATTGTGTCATTTATGCTGCATGATTAATGCTATTAAAAAAACAATGGCAGAATTGAGGTGTTTTCTCTCCCTGCCCGCCCAAACAATTTACAAAACATTATATGTACCCAAAAATGGTACCAACAAAAAAACAGTTTGCCACCCAAAACAGAGGCCCTCATAAGGCCATAGCCAAAATAGACTAAATCTTCAAGGGGTTAGATGATGTCATAGAATTCGTATTGCCTAATTCTGGATCAATATAGCATCAAAATAACAACAGGTTGGGTCTCTCTTCATGCTTCCTACATTTTTGTGTTGGTAGAGCTTGGATGAAAGAAGGAGCTTCATGATATATTTAGCAGAGCATTTAGGTTGTGACAGCAGAAATGAAAAGACAAAAGTGAAAAGGCGAAACTAGGATTTTCTTCACCTATTCCACGCTGGTTGATTTAGAGTGACAGAAAATCCTTATGTCCTGAAAGCTATTTAGTAATCGGTATGAACAGACCTCTCTTCAGTGATCCGCATACAAATACCCATATGGGGAATTTATTGTGGAGGTCTGCACTGCCACTTACCTGGAATCGGGCCAGGCCTTTGTGAAATTATTTATCACCAGTGGTATTGCACTGAGCGATGCATCATTTTCCATCTGTGTCCTTCTTACACTCATTACATTCTTCTTCAAGACAATGCAAACTAATAACATAAATATGCCAATTTCCCAATTCACGTCTCAATGATTAATATTCTTTATTTTTTCATACCATTTATCTCTTGGATAATTAGGTAGGAATAGGAAAATTTATACTTCGCAGCTAAAAAAGTCAGCATTTAGCACAAAAACGTGAAAAGCAATGACACAAACCACAGAGGTTGTTTTTATACCTTACGTTGATTAGCTGTAATTATTGACCGATCAGTTTATTAATGTCCAGCAAGTATTACCAATGAATGATCTGCTAGCAAATATTAACCGGTCAGAAATAGATATGAGCGAGCATGCTTGGATAAGGCAATTACTCAAGCGAGCATCGCTCTTCTCAAGTAACTGCATTCTCGTCCGAGCAGGCTCGGGGGGAGGGGGGGGGGGGCGGTGGGAGGGAGCAGGGGGGGAAGGTGAGAGACCTCTCTCTTTCTCCTCCGCTACCCCCTGCCGCCCCCCACTCACCCCCGCCACCCCCGCTTTTGCTCGGACGAGAATGCAGCTACTCGAGAAGAGCGATGCTCACTCGAGTAACTGCCTTATCCGAGCGTGCTCGATCATCTCTAGTCAGTAACAATGTCTGGCGTGTTCCTCAATATCAATATTTATCAGCTGTTAAAGCCTAACTGCACTGAAAACCTGAAAAATGAAGGCACAATCTCCCCAAAAAAAGATTGGTCCAAAAAAAGTTTATCTTCCTACTTTTTGCATTGTTCTTGCACTTTTTACTACTTTGCTGAATCGACACGATGTGCACAACAGTATATCCGGTGAATGTCTGCTTTGCTTTGATCCTCTGTCTTGCATTAGGCAACAATTGGACAGTAGTTGGCGTTAATTATAAATACATTCACTAATGACAGTTTCACACAAAGTGTTTTTTGGAAAAGCCACCGCTGTAGTTTTTGAACTAAACCCAGAAGTGGATCCAGCTGAAAGGAGAAGAAGGTGTCCTTCAATTATATGTCCCATTCCTTTTAGATCCACTTTGGCTTTGGCTCTAAAAACTGCATGAACCTCTGCCACAAAAACTGCACTGTTTACAGAAAAAGCTGTATGAAACTACCCTTTGGTCGATGCGAGATGTAAAATCCTGCACAAATATGAACACCATTCTTTTGAATTGAGCGTTTTTTTTCCCCCCATATCACATTGCCCCACGATGCGATGCCTGTCCTATCTTTGGGCGTGAAATCTGCTGCAAATCCACACCAGAATCTGCAACAACATCCTCAGCAAATCAGCTATGTGTGACCAGACCCTAGGGCAGCGATGGCGAACCTTTTAGAGACCGAGTGCCCAAACTGCAACCCAAAACCCAAATATTTACTGCAAAGTGCCAACACATCAGGGGGCGGGGCTTACCACAATGTATGATTTTACCCCCGTCATTCTAAAAAGGACAGGGCTATTTCAAAATAGACAGGGTGCAAATTTTGACTGCTTTTTGGATGCGCAAATACTGCAGAATGTCCTCAGCGGAACTTTCTGTGGAAAATTCTGCATTTTGAAATAGCCCTGCCCATTTCTGCCACATGTAAACATAGTGGTAATAGTGACCCCCACTACCGACCCCATGAGTGATAGTGACATCCCCTAGCGGTAATAGTGACCCCCACCACCGACCCCAGCGATAATAGTGACCTCCACCCCAGCGATAATAATGACCCCCACCCTAGTGGCCTCTAGTGATAATAATGACCCCCACCCCAGCGGCCCGTAGCGATAATAATGACCCCCACCCCAGCGGCCCCCAGCGATGATAATGACACCCCCCACCCAGCGGCCCCTAGTGATAATAATGACCCCCACCCCAGCGGCTCCAAGCGATAATAATGACCACCACCCCAGTGGCCCCTAGCGATAATAGTGACCTCCACCCCACCGACCCCAGCGATAATAGTGACCCCCACCCCAGCGATAATAATGACCCCCACCTCAGCAGCCCCTAGCAACAATAATGACCCCCACCTCAGTGGCCCTAAGCGATAATAATGACCCCCTAGTGACACCCCCCAGCGGCCCACAGCATAATAGCGACACCCCTTAGCATATTAGTGACACCCACAGCGTAATAGCTACACCCCCCAGCGACCCCCAGCGTAATAGTGACACCCTCCAGTGGCCCCCAGCATAATAGTGACAACCTCCAGCGGCCCCCAGCGTAATAGCGCCATTCCACAGCGGCCCACCGCATTATAGGGACACCCCACAGCGGCCCACAGCATAATAGCGACACCCCACAGAGTAATAGCGACACCTCACAGCAGCCCACAGTATAATAGTGACATCCCACAGTGGCCCTCAGTGCAATAGTGACATTCCACCGCGGCCTCCTCTCCCCCACTCACTAACCTCAGTTGTGGTGCGCTCTCCTCCTGCGCCTCAGCCTCTGCCGCCGCAGCTCCCAGGGTCGGTGCTGTCCTTTGTCCTGGCGCCACTGGCCAGGCCCTGCACTGCCTGTGCCAGCGCACCCAGCCTCGGGCCCGCAACTTTCAGGCTCGCCGCAATCCTCCGTCCCCAGTCAATCAGAAGCTGGGGGCGTGAACCAGTTGTCTGACCGGTGTATTATGTCGCCACCCCTTACTTCCGGTGGCGACATAGTACACCAGTGCCGTCCACATATATCCATATTACACTCAAGTTTGGCACTATGGAGCAATTCCAGCAACCTCATTGGTTCTGATTCACAATTCCAGCAACCTGATTGGTTGTTTGGCTTGTCTGATTCGACCTGATTGGTTGCTAGTGCCGAACTTGAGTGTAATATAGATATATGCGTGCCGTCCGATCCCGGCCGCACACTGACGTCACAGTGTGCGCCGGGATGGGTGCTGCTAGCAGATAATCTGAGTGAATGCCAGCAGGGGAGCCGCGGCCCCTGCCGGTATTCACAAGTGGTGGGCAGCCGATGGCGATGCGTGGCAGTAGGGAAGGCTCTGCTTGCCGCCTCTGGCACACGTGCCATAGGTTTTCCACCACTGCCCTAGCGCTATGTTCACATGGGTGGATTTTGTGCAGATTTTATACAGGAGAAATCTGCAGAATTTCCACATGGAAATCTGCTTTTCAAATCAGTAGCTACTGTTGCAAAAATTTTGCAGATTTTCATAGAATTGTAGAATTGTAAGGGACCTCCAGGGTCATCTAGTCCAACCTCCTGCTCAATGCAGGATCACTAAATCATCCCAGACAGATGTCTGTCCAGCCTTTGTTTGAATACTTCCATTAAAGGAGAACTGACCACCTTCTGTGTAAACCTGTTCCACTCATTGATCACCCTCATTGTCTAATATCTAAACTGTGTTTCCTCCCTTTCAGTTTCATCCAATTGCTTCTAGTCTTTCCTTGTACAGATGAGAATAGGGCTGATCTCTCTGCACTGTGACAGCCCTTCAGATATTTGTAGACAGCTATTGTCTCCTCTCAGCCTTCTGTTCTGCTAAACATTCCCAGATCCTTTAACCGTTCCTCATAGGACATGATTTGCAGACCGTTTACCATCTTGGTAACTCTTCTCTGAACTTGCTCCAGTTTGTCTTTGTCTTTATTAAAGTGGGGTGCCCAGAACTGGACACAGTATTCCAGATGAGGTCTGACCAAGGAAGAGTAGAGGGGAGTAATGACCTCACGTGATCTAGACTCTATGCTTCTCTTAATACATCCCAGAATTGTGTTTGCCTTTTTGCCTGCTGCATCACATTGTTGACTCATGTTCAGTCTATGATCTATTAGTATACCCAAGTCTGTTTCAATGTGCTGCTGCTTAGCCCAATTCCTCCCATTCTGTTTGTGCTTTTTTATTTTTCTTACCACCCTGCATTTCTCCTTGTTAAATAGCATTCTGCCAGTTATTTGCTTATCTGCTTATTTTCCACAGCTACTATTGTGGATTTGGTGTGGATTTACTGCACATTTCGTCCTCTCCATTGAAGTCTATTGGCAGAAACGTGCAGTGTACTCTGTGCTATAATTGAGATGCAGTGGATTTAAATTCCGCACCACATGTCAATTTCTGTAGCGGACTTATCTGCAGCATGTTGACAGCATTTAAAAAAATCACATCGCCTTTGCTTATACTGTAAGTGCGGCAGATTTTCGGTACAGGAAATCCACATGAAGAATCCACAGCAAATCCACAGCGTGTGAACATAGCCAAAGTCTACTTTCATACATCCGCGAAAATCACGTGAGATTTGCGCATTGTAAGATTCTTTGGAATGAGGTCATATACATGAGTAATTTAATCCTGCATCGCATTGTAGTACGAGAAAGAAATCACTGCATGTCCTAACGTTGGGCATTCCCTCGGAATGCCTCGCCCATTGTTCTCATTGGAGCCAGAAAAAACATCACATGGCATGCAAGTGTGATGCAGCAATGGGAAACACTTGCCGATCTCTTTTAGCTTTCAGCCGTGTCAGAGGATTGCTACTTACCTGAAGTGATTACGGGTGCTTTTGACACAAAAATGCCTTGCTTATTTGGGTCCATTGCATCTTCCCAAGCGTGATATCGGGTAGAGTTTCATGGCCCAATATCACGCTCGCTGGTGTAAAACTAACCTAAGGGCTCTTTCACGCGAGCGTATATCGGACCACCGTTTTCACGGTCGGCCGATATACACTACAATCTGATGCATTGGAATCCAATGCATCAGACCACATGGCCGTATTCGCACAATGTAAAAGCGCCAGGCCGGCCAATATAGTGCCGGGCGTTTTTACGTAGGGCCCAAAAGATAGTCCTGGATCTATCTTTTGGTCCAGAATACATTGGCCGCTGCATGCGCTCCTATAGGAGCCAATGACAGTGGCCAGAGAAGGGAGGTGGGAGAAGGGAGATTAACTCCCTCCCTCTTCTCTCCTCCCCTCTGGCTGATTGCAAAGAGAAGGGGAGGGATGGGGGTGGAGCTAAGAGCCACCTATCCCGCCTCCTCCCATTGCTGGCTGCGGACAAGGGTTGGTACGTGGGTGGAGCTAAGCTCCCGCCCCTCCCTTGTCTTTAGCCAGCAATGGGAGGAGGCAGGATGAGGCAGTAATTAGCTCCGCCCCTGTCCCACCCCCTTCCACTGCAATACGCTTGAGGGGAGAAGAGAGAAGGTGAGCCAGCAAGAGGGAAGGGGCAAAGGCATGGCGGCCATGGCATCTCAACGGGCACACAAATGTTAGATTTGTGCACCCGTTCACAAGATTTTATACCTCACATCATAGCGTATATCGCCCGGCCGTGTGAAAAAGCCCTAGGGTTGGTTACACAGACAAGTTTTTTCAATAGCATATCCTGTGTGACTGTTTGACATCTGTGTCAGCATCCAAATAATTTTGGCTGTCCAGAGAACTCAATTGGAACCCCTCTCTGTAGTTTATACGGCACAGATTTTTCTTGTGCTGATTCAAAATTTGCATTATGAAAAAAAATAATGGAGTTATCAATTCTTGAGACGTATTCTGAGTGAAATCCACATCAGAGAATCTGCTTGCATGTCCACAGAATCCTCAAATGAAAACCCGCGTCAAAAATCCATTGTAACCGCGTGGATTTCTGATGCAGGTTTCTACTGATATCCACATCTGATTTCTCTGATAGGAATATTTATTACGTGGATGAAGAGTAAAGTATCTGCTAAGCATAAGCTTCAGTTCTTTAGTAGCCCTGCTGTTTATTACTCCTTATGAGCAAACGCATAATCCATAATCTGGCACAAAAACTATCTCCGCGGCACCAAGCCCATTCTCCGTACATGTAATGTAGAAGCACCTGAACGCACATTTTGAAAATTGAATCTCCTTTGTTAAAACATTAAATTAATTTTTTTCTGTTTCCTATGGCATTAGGCAGGGCCGGCTGGCAAATGTTAGTCTAGGGGGTAAATACACAACACTGGCCCATGAGTAGCTGCCCACCGTAAAGTTAAAATATTTAGTCAAACCACACCCACATGCAGCGGCCAATGGCCACACAAATTATGCAAAACACAATGTACCTGTTAAAAACTCAATTGCACAATGAAGCAGCTATTTCAGCAGGCGGGGATTTTAATTCCCCATCTGCTGAAAGAATTTCAATGCATAGGGACAGCGCAGAGAGTACGCGGCCGCGCCCCAGCAGCTAAAGAAAGGTAAGTATGTGTTTTTTGTTTTTTTTACACTACTTTGCCTTGTTTTTCAGGGAAGGGCTTATATTTAAAGCCCTTCCCTAAAAAACAATAATGGAGTGCCAGCAGGTCGATCCTCTACTGCAGCTGTCATCTGTGACAGCTGTGGTAGGGAAATCTTTATTCCCTGCAGGGATGAAGAAGACATCTGCCGAATGCTGCAGATGTGTTCTTGATTCCTGCAGGAGACACGGCAACGACGGACAGGTAAGTATATATATATATATATATTTTTTTTTTTACACTAAAATGGTTGTTTTTCAGGAAAGAGCTTATATTTAAAGCTCTTCCCTGAAAAACAATTACGGGGTGCCGGCAGACCATTGTCTTCAATGGAGCCGCCGGCAGCAGCCGCAGCTCCATTGAAGGCAATGCGCACACCTGCATACACACGTGTTTTTGCGTGTACAGGGGTGTGCACATATGTACACACAAAAACGCGCTCGTGTGAAGCCACCCTAAGAGAGAAAAACTCAAGAACCTTAAATTGAATGGACACATTTATCCACAGTTCTTATACAGTATATATTATTTGACTGCAGTACATTTTAGAATAAAGCTCTCATCCTGCTTTGTTTCCATCGAAGACGTCACAATAATGTTATAGGAGTCAACAAACTATCTGAGAAGACTGAGCATTGACTAACAGTTCAATAATGCTTATAACCTAGAATATTATTCATTTTCACTAAGAAGGAAAATAGAATTGATTAGATCTGCCCAGTTGACTTTTACAAGCCCAGTGCTAGAATCACAAAGTACTTATGGATAGGACACAAATTAATACAGATAAGGATCGATACATGTCTGGGGATGATTGTGTGCATTAAATAAATCACAGGTCCTGCTTCGGGTCTAAGGTCACACCCAAGCTGTTGTCTACTGTATGATATTTATCATTAATCCAAGTGAATCCAGTCCTGTTTGACTTATAAATGTAAAGTGGCCAAAATCAATTCCTCGTATTGCAAAACAGATAATAACATGGAATGTAGCGGGGACAAATACCAATTAACCAATAAGGAAATACGGCAAACAGAGGATCAAATGTAAACAGAGAAACTAACTAAACCGGAATGTAAACCGCTTGTCTCAAAAAATACAAACTTCATCCACTTAGCATTTCTCTAACTAATATTACAGATATCCATCAGACAAAAGCAGAAAATGACCACTTAGGGTAAAATCCGGCACATGACCGTTCATGTCCTGCATCCCAGCGTACCCAAGGTTATTAAAAATCAACATATTACCATGTAAGTAGAAAGATTTGACTTATACATAGTGTCCCCCTTGCTGGAGGTCCAGAAAAATCAGCTGTACTTCTAAGGCTAATGACCCATTTTAAGGAAATTTGGTCAACACATACCTAACTCAATCAAGAACCCTTTATAGCATGTGCTGGAAGAGTCCACCTGTTTGTGGCGAAGCAGGCCTGAACCCAATGCTCTATGTTACTCAATATTCAGGTAGGAATGTCCAGCACCTTCAGCAATTTCTTGCATGATGTTCCTTTCCATTTCCTGGGTAGTTCATGGCTTATTTCAGTCAACTTTCTACTTCAGGAAGCCTCATGAGAAAAGTCTTTGGGCTTCCTGAAGCCAAAAACTTATTGGAATAAGCCACAAACTATCCAGTAATTGAAGGAAATGGCTGCAGTGAAGCTGTACATGCTTACCAGAACGTTCAGCAATATGGAACTTCAGGTTCAGTCATGCTTCTCCACAAATGGGGGAGCCTTCCAGCATGTTATGAGGGGTTCATGACTCTCATTGAGTAATGTATGCTTTGACCAAATTGCTTTAAAATGTGTTCATTAGTCTTGTTGTAATGGATTTTTGGCTTGGCAAACCTTTGCAAAATGTTTGGCTCAGTCTGAATGAATTCAAATCAAACCAAAAGTTCATCAAAACTTGTAAAACTGGTGTATAATACTGTCTAAGAGCCATAAATGACCTGTATAACACTAAGACTGTTATACAAGGCTTTTATAGCTCTTAGACAGTATTATACACCAGTGTTCAGGACTAGTGTTGAATGAACCGAGCCAGTAGAACACTGTCTCAGGTAGAACTTTGCCAAACCAAACTTTTAACAAGGTTCGACCCGAAACGTGGTTCTACTGATTTGGTTCTCTCAATACTAGTCAGGAGCTTAAAATAATAATATAGCTGAATTTCAGAGACTTAGGGGAAGGGGGGGGGGGGGGTTCGATTGCATTCTAAAAAACCCACCTTGGGCACCAAGAGAGCATTTTGGACCGCCACAAATAGTATATTATATACTATAATTGTGGCAGTCTATCACTACAAGTAATACTTTCTTAGTTTCAAGGAGAAGTAAAAGCAAGTTTTTGCTTGACTCTGGATCAAAGTCATGGGCATGGAGTCTGTAAAAAATGCACATAAATTAACTGTTTCTTTATGTGGATTTTTTAAGAACTTGTAGGCACTCTACCCTAGAAGTAAGACTTTCCTCTATAACAGGGCATGTTGAATATACTCAATATGAATCCATAATTAATACATCTATTCATCTCCATATGTAACTGAGTATAGGGCGCTGTATTATGGATCCATAGGAAAACGGACAGAAGTAGAATAAACATTATTTTCCTCCATTGGAGGGTTCTCGTACTTAAATGTTGCTTAATAACTCTTGTCAAAACTTTCTTAAAGTGACAGTAAGCAATTACTTATTACGTAACACACTGGCACATACATTGCCTTCACATTTCCTCCTGCTGGCAGCGGCAAGGCACCTGATAATTCACATAATTTTTCAGCCTGTGGCATAACCATTACATGAAGCATCCTCATCTGTAGGCCTAAGCTCTCACGCTTTGTAGGAGCTCCGTCCTTAACACACAGAATGCATAACATCATAGATATAGTTTCCCAGAGGTCATCACATAATAACCACAGTTCAATCCCTGTATCACATAAGGTTCCAAAGACCTCCTAAACAGGTAACTTGCTGTGCCATTGCATCTGCAGTATATACATCACATCATGTCATCACATAATACATATAACATTGTAATCATGTAACAACTGACCCTACAAGGCCTTGCATTCACTATTGATGGCAGTAGTGGCCATAATTTCACTGCACTCACATTGTGCTCATGCTGATCCGAGTTCATGGCACTGCCACATTCCGGGCCTTCAACTGCGCAGCATTGACTTCTTTAGCACCGCCAGCGCAATGTCAGGCACTGCAGGTAGGGAGACTTGCTCTTCTCCCATGCACTATAGGTTCCTTTGCTGGTAGTCCAGCTTCCTCTTCATCTGGCACCTCCTCTTCGGCTCCCAGATCATCAGGGCCCTCTCTGGTCACTTGGCCCCCTGGCAGTCTCTCTCCCGGCAACTTCCCAGTATGGGAAAACTGCTTGCGGCATAGCCCCTCTGCAATGGCCAGCCCACTTAAAAAATCTCTGCTGTGGTCTCTATTCTCAGCCTGGCTCACATGGCTCTGCTGCATCACTCCAAAGCTGTGACACAGCTCTCCAGCTTTTATAGCATGTGCTACAGTGTTGAGAACATTCTTCCTTAGTTTGGAGACAGGGCTTAGCCTTTACCTTACAGTCCCTATGGTGGGGCGGTTTTGGGGGCAGTGACACACTACTTATGTCACCGCTGACATCATAGAGGGGGGGGGGCCTTGCCTTACGCGCAGCACTCCCCTTACATGGCTCTTCACTTCACCTCTGAATCCTCTCTTCCCTCTCTGGCTGTGACACTGGCCAGTGGAGGGGGCCTCTACACAGCATCTGCAGTTCCTCTGCACTCATCTCCCCATTCCCTGCTGAGTCTTGGGTAGGTGGGTGGGAGTAACTGCATGGCTCTTAGGCCATATGTTAGAGTGGCTGTAGGTTGCTTTACTATAGAGGGAGAGTGGAGCATCACTCCCCTTCTTCATATACATCTGTATATTCATATATAAGTAAATCTGTATATTTACTTCATTTTAATGAAATGTTTCATCAGAAAATGACCCATTTTATAAATCTAGTTTTTAAAAAATTTTTGGTGATTTAAAAAAAAATATTTTGATGCCACGGTCCATGCTAAGACCCAAAGTTGTTGTAATTTTCAGACTGTACACAAAGCAAAATGATTGGCTGACGTTCCTTGTTCAGTAGAGAAAACTTTTCAGCAGTCATCTCATTATCCTCTCAGGCAGGATTACAATGCAAAGTAACACCTATATATAGAAAACACAGAATCCCCACTCAATGTAGGAGATTATCACAGATTATCTACTCCCCCACCCTGTACAATGACCACTGTCACGGAGCATGCCCATTACACTTTCCCTTAGAAGTCAATAGGTCCCCTCCTGTTTTGCATTGTGTCCATAGCCCATGAGGCTGCTGTAAAGCATATCTATAAATGCTGTTAACTGCAGCTCAGGCAATAGAGCTACCCAATAATCATGCAAAGACAATAGAATAAGAAAAAAAATCTACAAAATTAAAAAAGTGAAAAATATTCAATTTTCTAATCTGTCTGGTTTGAATTAGTAGAAGGTGTTACATTCCCTTTAAGGCGCATAAAATTAAATTGATTACAATTTATTTCTCAGAAGCGTAGGAGGAAATTAAAGCATGAAGAGGAGGCCCATGCCAAACAGACAGTTTATATAATTAAGCATAATTACTACATTGTATCGTTTACAGATTGCTTAGGGTAAGGGTTATAAATGGAGAACAGTAATCTTGGAGTTAGACTATCATTACTTCATCCAAGTACAATATAACAGCATCTCGTTTAATATCTGAGCTTGCAAACTGCAGCTGCATTGTTATAGGCAGCGCTCATGCTTCAAAACGCATTGCGGTGACTTACTAAAAGTTTAATCTCTAGTGTTTTCTTCAGTTTTTCAAGCAGCATTTTTTCAGGGAAGGGGACATAAACTTCAAATAAAAGAAATGTATAAAAAGGCTGGTGACCTTGTGATATGGCAAAACAATGCGATGAAGGATGCATGGAATGCATTGACTCCCTTAGTCTTTTTCAGAATACTGATTGCTTTGCGATCATACTTAAGCCTAATTGCCACCCAAAAACTTCTGTATGTGCCATGTTTATGATACAATGAAGGTGCCCATACACCTCCAATAGTTTGGCAGCCGAACACAAGTTTAGCCAACAGCTATTTTTCCTGTCTCCCCCCTACACCTCCGATACATGCTTCCATGTGTTCATCTGTTTTCAATGGGCAAGAGGAGTAAACTGCCACCAGATACCACTGGCAACAACTTATCTCCAGGGAGAACAAAATAATCTGGCGTTGAATTGCAATGTGCCCAATCCTTCTTTCATCCAACATCATCTGTTGAAGGACAGACAGGAGGTCCCCATATGCATAGGAGAGTCAGCGGATCCCACCAAAGTTGGCAGCATCAGATGACTTTTCCCTATGGTGTATAGTGGCTTTAAAAAGTAGACATATAAATGAAGGGCTGCTCTTACAGGTGTTCAACCTGTGTTGCCCGTCTTTATTAAAGGGGAGCACCATTGGACCTGATGGTATGGTCACCTTGAGCTTCCACAATTTATTCCGCTCATGGTTCCAAATCTAAGGTAAGGTAGATGCAAAAGACTTTTATTGATTGGGCTCCTAACAATAAATTTATTTGTGTATTGTTTTCTCCCGCTTGAATTCTTGCCTGTGATGTGATAACATTTAGGTTTGTTACTAGATTAGATTCTGGGGTCACTGAGACAAGGAGTGAGGTTGTGATTGACAGATGTATTTGGAGCATGATGTAGAAAGGGGCGTCACACAAGAAAATGACTGAAGTCCTGTTAGTTTGCACAAGTCATATTGTTATGGTCGTTGGCCATGTCTAGTGGTGTCCCCTTATGTGCTCTTGCCATTAGGCGTAGCCAGCACTGTGTGTCCTGCGCTGTCTGTGGCAGACCAATGGTTCATGTTAGTTTCTTGCTTCTCATAGAGTGCAAATTTGCATCCAGTCCACCTCTTAAAGGGTTAGCATGCACAACCAGCTCCCCAGTCCCCAACCAAACCTGACAGATTCTGGACTATTTAGGGCTAACCCACTCATCGGCAAGTGCCTGAGCAATCAGTCTCCATACTGCTTGTCTTGGTCTGATATCCTGGTATTTGATCTATGCCTAACCTCACTAATCCTGACCTTGATTCAATATTTAACTATGCTTTTATTTCTGCTGCCTGCCCGGACCCTTGACCAGATCTAAATTGTGACAGTATTCCACCTGCATTATCTCCGAATTCTGTTCAATTACTTTCCTATCTACACCCTCCTGTACCGTATTATGGAAAACCTGCCTAAACGCTGATTTACATGCAACGATTATCACTTAAAATTCATTCAAACGATGGCTTTTGAGCGATAATTGTGCAGTATAAATGCTCCCATTGTTTGCTTTTTGCCAAACAATGGATTTCATGTGAGCATGAAATCCATCACTTGTGATAGCAGGGACCAGGTGCCGAGTTCTTCGCGGGAGCGCCGATAACAGTGTTTTCAGTTGCAGTCCTGTGGCAGAACAAAGAGGTTGTATGCAGATAACAGACCACCTGCTGTTGTCTGCATACAGAGAGGCTCATTTACATGCAAATGAAGCTAATAAGCTGCTAATGGGCATTAGTGCCCATTGGTAGCTTATGCAACATTATCGCTCAAACTCTCAATCAAACTATCTTTTGAACGAATTTTGAGCAATCATCTTTGCGTGTAAATAGGGCTTTAGTTCATAAGCTGCCATTTGGACCAGATTCTTGATTAGTAGGATCAAAGGGTGAAACTGTGGAACTCCAGGTGCTGTCCCTGGATCTAGCCCCAAGTCAAATGAGTTCTGAGACACAGCAGATCTACATCCACGGTCTTAACACATAAATTATGTTGTTGCAGAACCGAGCTTTAAGGAATGTGAAATAAAGCAAAACTCTCCATAGTTAAATGTAGTAAACCTTGTTGAAATATCAATCTTTTCATTACTTAGTCCAGCGAAGTATTTGTTTTGCGGTATGTGCTTCCCCATAAATAGCTCTCTGTGACCTTTCACATCATTATAACTGAGCCTCCGACTCACTGTCATAGAAAACCTTAGAAGCAATCTGGAAGTATTCTTCACAAAAACTTTGTATAAAAATTGCCTTAAGCACAATTGCAGAATGCAGAATCACTGAGCGTTATATTGGTGCTGTCTGATTTCATATCCCTGTGTTTATGAGAATAGCATAAATTCCTGATATGAAAATTTCAAAGTACGAACCATGAGAGATAGAAAGCCGAATTAGTATAAATCGAGTAGGTAAAAAGTGACTATATCACCTGTAAACTATTAATGAAGTGCAATCGGAATAATTACTGGCTGCATTAGATGTTAAAGTCTTTTATAAACCAACAGTAGCAGAAAAAAACTCATTGAAAAGGAAATGATAGAAAATGAAGGAAAAATAATTTCTTCTTTAGTTTTGATTATTATTTAGGTACAAAACTATAAACCCGACGGAAGAAATGCTTCCATGTGTTTCATAAATTACCAAATATCCCCTTTATATAATACACACCTGATTTAAAGACTTCAAGGGATTGTTCCACAACTTCAAATTGCTTCGCAACTTGGTTACTGCTGACCAAGACATGTGACTGCTGTAGCCAATCACTAGCTGTAAAAGGTCAATACTGTGGCCAATGATTGGTTGCAGCAGTCACATGTCCTGGTCAGCAGCAACCAGGAAGGGCAAGGCAGTTGCCAAGCTAGTTTAACCTTTCCAATCCAATTTGTATCCTGGTTTTCCTAGGGGGCTTACTCTTTTTCTGCCGTTATACAACGGCACTATCTGCTGGTTAAAGCCAGTACTGCATGAGGTGACACGTTGGATAGGCTCCGACAGCAGAGAGGCTGGCAGTATACAGTAAGAGAACCCCGACAGACGTCTTCCAGCATCGGAGCTGTACAGCCTTAAATCATAATGTCTTAAGACTTCAGACAGTGGATTGGAAAGGGTTAAGTCATGGAAAAAATACTTTAAAAGCAGTTTTCTGATCCAGACAAATAGGTTTTAACTTGCTCAAATACTAAGAAAAAAAGTTTTCTCACCGTGTTTTCCGAGAGTCCAATGATTTTTTTAAAATGGCCATTGCAGCTCTACATGCCCTGTGATATTTGTTGGGTATCTCCTTTGGGTGTCCATCACCCTCCAACAGCTTTCGGTGGTTTTGTCTCATGCTGAATATATTTACATACTTTATTTCTGGGTCCGGCACTTCCAGTTTTAGGTCTAGATGATGGGACTGAGCATGCTCTGGATAGATGTCAGTTTTCAGTCCTGTATGCCAACCTATCTGATGAAGATTCAATCAGGAAGTAAGAAGCCATGGGCAGGACTGGAAGATGGCGCGCGGGAAATGATGTCGGAGAAAGCATAGAAAATGTATGAGAGCCAGGTCATGTGTTAATTAGGCTTGAAAGCCAATTGGAACAGTTCAAGTACACTAAGTGTATTGGAAAAAGTTCTAATGTTCCCTCTTTTTTATAGTTAAGCATGTCCCAAAATACCCCTTTAAATTCTTGCCAATTCACATTGCCCATTACAAGTGCACTATAGATGTTGTCATTTTGAGGAAATCCACAAAGGCTCTGCAAAAGTAGCACTTGGCATGTCCAGCATCTTCTCTAGTGCACAAGGAATGGCATGAAACAGACAGAAATCTAACTTTTGAGCGGTTTTATGATATTTAATGAGTCAAGGAGGGCCTGATAAATATCTATACCTAAGATTTGACTTCCAAATAACAATGTCAGAAGCTGCTCTTTCTTCTTATACAGCCCCTTGTTGAATCAGTAGGCCATTACTACTTTTCATGGACGTGCTTGCAATGGCTTAACCCATATGTATCTGGACCATATCAAGCTCATATGACCAATCTATAGACGTACCATCAAGAAAAAATATACCTGTGTGAATCCGGCTAAAGAAAGACAAGTTGTGCATTCAGACTTGTTAGTTGGAGCGCTGGATCTGCTTTTAGCTGCAATGTGCTTGTCTGAGCACCACCTGTTCGTCACAACTGGAGAGGAGCGAGCATCCTCTGATGAGTCAGTTACTCGAGCGAGCCTCGCTCTTCTCGAGTAACTGCATTCTTGTCCGAGCGTGCTCGGGGGGGGGGGGGGGAGTGTGAGCAGGGGGCAGCTGGGGATAGCAGGGGGGGGAGAGAGAGGGAGATCTCTCTCACTCTCTCCCCCGCTATCCCCCACCGCCCCTCCCCCCCCAAGCATGCTCAGACAAGAATGCAGTTACTCAAGAAAAGCGAGGCTCACTCAAGTAACTGACTTATCCGAGCATGCTCACTCATCTCTAGTCACAACGTTTCTTGACATCCTCCTCTGACCAATTTTGTCACTTTGCTGTTTCCGTTCACAGAATCCCATTTCACTGATTGTTTTTCCGTGATCACACCATTCTTTGTATGCTCCTAACACTATTTCAAGAGAAAAGCACAAAAAGCGGGCAATGTATGAAATAATAGCCGTGGCTACACTAGCACCAATGGTCGGGACTCTTAGGTTTCTCTAATGAAATGGCCAATCACTGCTCATACTTCATATTTTTCAGCTTGAACATTTAGAACTTTCCCGTGTGATTTTTTTTCTTTATTTTTTTCTAGAATTGCGTTGGTCAATACTGTAATTCCTGAAACTGCCTGTCAAAGGTCACAATCTGGGTCTGGTATGAAAGCTTACCTGAATTATTTCATGTCAGTGTTTTACTGTGATTATCAGCCACTTTGACCTTTATCCGAGTCATTCCATTTCAAAGGGCCGAGATAAATAACCTTATCTTTTTAACTCTTTCATTACTAGGAAACGTTTTGCAGTCTGAAGGATTATTTACCTGTAAGCTCGTACCTTTTGCAGTCGTTGCTTGCATTCAGTGTCCATCAGCTGCAACTAAAGCAGATATGATAATGTCATGTATAAGAATGCATACAGTCACAAGATGAAAATGCAATTATAATAATCTTTGGCTGCTGATACATAAGAATTTGAGAGATTTCACAGGAGAATTGTATTACTTAAAGGGGTTGTCCCGCGGCAGCAAGTGGGTCTATACACTTCTGTATGGCCATAATAATGCACTTTGTAATATACATTGTGCATTAATTATGAGCCATACAGAAGTTATAAAAAGTTTTATACTTACCTGCTCCGTTGCTGGCGTCCTCGTCTCCATGGTGCCGACTAATTTTCGGCCTCCGATGGCCAAATTAGCCGCGCTTGCGCAGTCCAGGTCTTCTCCTGTTCTCTATGGGGCTCCGTGTAGCTCCGTGTAGCTCCGCCCCGTCACGTGCCGATTCCAGCCAATCAGGAGGCTGGAATCGGCAATGGACCGCACAAAAGAGCTGCGGTCCACGGAGGTAGAGGATCCCGGCGGCCATCTTCACCGGTAAGTATAGAAGTCACCGGAGCGCGGGGATTAAGGTAAGCCTGCATCGGGGTTGTCTCGCGCCGAACGGGGGGGGGGGGGGGTTGAAAAAAAAAAACCCGTTTCGGCGCGGGACAACCCCTTTAAATGAATCAAAATGTAAAACAGGATTTTACTATAATTGTTTTTACACATAAACTATCTTACAAAAAGTAACCAGACACCTGAGCAAGAATCAAGAGCAGTACTTCATTACATAAATTAATACTTAGTGGAGAGTTCTTGGCCCTAATGACATTGGATACTCTCCATGGAATTTTCTACTAACGCCTGATAAACTTCATCTGGTATTTCCCTCGATTCATCCTGCAAACATCTAATGAGTAGTCTCACAGAAGACACTGTTCAGATTTCTTGAGCAGACTTTCTAGTTAATCCCAAAGATGTTCGGTAGGGTTCAGGTCGGCATTCTACCAGGCCAATAATGGAGCATCCATATTCTCAAACCAACTTAAAATAGCATTGGATTTGTGACAAGGTGCATTGCCTTTTGGGAGTATTGTTGACCCTTCAGAGTATTGCCAAGTTGTTGGCAGCATATCAAGGTACACTTTCATGTTCATGATTCTTGCAACTACATCCAATGGATGTGTAAAATATCCCCAGACCTTAACAGAACCACCTTGCTTAACTGTTGGCACAAAACACTCGGGAATTGAAAGCCAAGACAGAATTCATACACGTATGGATTCTGGTTTTCACTTCTAAGTCATTGTTACAAGGCTTGTATAAAGAGTCTAACATTGACTTGCAGGAATGCTGGCTTCCAATAGGTGGCGCTTCAGAGGTATTGTTCCATCTCCCTTATTTGCATATTACCCAGAGGAGCATGAATGGCCTTATACGTCTCCTCCTTCACTCACCTTCTAGGTGCTCTCCCTAAGGAGAAAAGATAGCATTCCTGACCTATAGTTTAGGTCACATAGAATCATGCTAGCCTAGTCTTCCATTTCTGTGGTGTCCCCCGGCGATGTCAGCACATGTACCACAAGCATAATTCTTTCCATAGAGATGAATTGGAATTCATACACTAGCTTCTAAAAAGAGTCAAGTTTGCTGTGTGCATGCTTAATATACAGGGGGGACACTGCATGAATGGGGGACCAGGTGAGAATGAAAAAAGGCTCCCTGGACTCCACGTCACCTAAACTTTAAGCACCAAAACTTAGTTTATTGTGCTTATAGTTGTCGACAGGTTCCTTTTAATACTCACCAATGTGCTACATGTTGCAAACTGCTCAGAAGATCACCTACCCACTAGGTGTAAGGACTAAAGTCAACGAAAATGCAGTAATGCAGAATTGGGTAATAATTAGGAAATTTACCAAAGCAATTAAACGCATTTATCATATTTGCATTAGGAGGGAACACAAAACAATGGAATAGAAACTGCCGAGAAAGCAAAGGTAGGCTGGAAGGTTTTGAACCTAATTGACCTCTGCCTTTCCTTCACCTGTGTGTAATTCTGTATATTTCTATATGCGGCTCCCAACGTTTTTCGGTCCTAGCGCCACTGTATTACCTCGTATGTTACATTTTATATTGAAAGAAACCATTATGTGTTCTGCTCATGTTCTCTATTCATTTTCCATTATATACATACTCTATATCTAATTGATCAATAAATTAACTAATGATCGTCAGGCAACGAAGACACTGAGATGTACTTAGCCAATCCTCCCATCTATTGGTCCCATTCATGTGGATTGGAGCTTTGTTTGGGAAGAGCGTCATTTTATAGCTTCAGAATTTCCTGTAACTTGGGCAATGAGAATACATTAAACAGAAGTTCACACTAAATAAAGCGCAGGCATCGATGAACACAGTCGGATTTCTATGTATATGAACATGAAGTAGAAACAACCTTTTTTTTCTCTGCATTACAAAGAACATTTTGTTACTGAATGAATTCCAAGAACAGATCAGATGAAAAATAAATCATTTGAAGACATAACAAAACCGTTCCCTAAAATGACCCGCTACTATGGAAGATTGTGAGAGAAGATGGATCCACATCACAGAAGCAAATCTGCATTAAAGTGATTGAAACCAGGACTGTGAATTAGTTATTTGTTGGAGTGACCTGAATCGGTAGCAGACAATGGGGGGTTCATCATGCCAAAACTGGCGTAAAAAAGATGTAAATTTTAGAGCAAGCATCACTTGCACATCTTACTCCAGTAGTGTATTACTGTCATGGCACGCCGGCTGTATTGAAGGATGAGGAGTGGGGTGACGTCACGATATAAGTCCATGTGATCTTCACGCATGCTCATTGTTATTTCGGTATTGGACGCTGATGGAGACAATTCTCTGCCAGTATACGGAATGATGGGTTGGCTGGGAGGTGTGTATCCCAGCCAGCCAATCAGCATTAGTTTGTACACATTTATTCTGGCTCCTCCTCACAGAGGACACTGGTTATACTCTTAATATAAGGTTTTTCGGATCTAGTTGGCAGCTCTTTGTCCCTTCCTGCTTTACAGTTAAGATAAAGGCCCATTTAGACACAACGATTATCACTAAAAAATCGCTGAAAAGAAGGCAATAATCATTGTGCCTAAGTGCGCAGCCATCGTGCACTGTTCATTCATCGCTCATTTCTATTCAGCTAGAAATGAGCAATGAGCCTTGTCAGTGCTGCATGCTGATATCTCAGCGGGCGGCGCTGATAGCATTTTTTTCAGCTGGTATCCCACTGGCAGTTTTCAGTAGGACACCAGCCGAAATCACCAAGAACAATGCAGCTGTTTGCATATTCAAAACAGCTGCATTGTTCTCCGAGAGATAGCAGCCATATCCCGCTTCGCCTGCATTAACTCTTTAATAGTTCATTAGCTACTTAAAGTTATGCAAAGATGATCACTCAAAACTGTCACTCAAACTGTCATTTGAGCAATTTTTGAGCAATCATCGTTCCATGTAAATGGGCCTTAAGTTTGTCCGATCATTTATTTTATCTGGAGTGTTGAGTCCTCAATTCTTCTTTAGTTCTTGTACTTGCGTAACATCTAATCTTTGCCACATTCCCTGTTACCAGTTAGAGAAAGTTAGGGTCCCCCAGGTTTCTGGCGTAGGGTCATCCTCATCAGGGCGCTTTTAAGTAGGGTGTCCTCTTTTTATGAATAGTAAAGTTTTTCTGTCTCACCTTGCTTGGTTCCCAGCTCCCTGTTCCTTGTAGCAGGCGTGTATCACAAGGCTGATTAGCCGTCCGGTCACTGCGGCTTCTTAATGCAAGTAAAGATTCACGATCGGGATACTGCTTGTGTATCAAAACGTCCTACTTTATTAATAAAATGTGCACATCACAGAAAAAATGCAGAACACGTTTCAACTCTTGTCAGAGTCTTCTTCACAGAGGTGAACAAGACTCTGACAAGAGTTGAAACGCGTTCTGCATTTTTTCTGTGAAGTGCACATTTTATTAATAAGGCAGGAGGTTATGATACACAAGCAGTATCCCGCTCGTTAATCTCCTCTTTTTAGTAGGTTAGGGTAAGAATTCCCTGTTTCTCAAACTACTTGTGTTTGTACTAGACTGTATATATTGGTCCTTTTAAAACATTATTATTGTCTCCGCATTGCATATAACAATTATATAAAGGCTAGCATAAGAGACGCTGGTCTTAATAAATTCCCCCCAATGACTTTATGTTGGCATTATTTTCTTCCCATGTTTTTTAATTTATGAATGCATTTATTTATTTATTTGGAGAGGTGGGATGAATTGGTACCAGACAATGAATTTAGGCTGGTTTCACATACAGCGCTTCAAACAGTACATTTTGTACATTTTTGGTGGCATTTTTTAAACTTTTGCGGCTGGTGGTGAATTTTTACAATTGTACCAAACTGAATTTTTTCATATGTTTTTTTGCAAAGTCTTCTCTATAAGACATTAAAAATGCCAGAAAATATAGATCTAAAAATATATTCATAAAAAAGCCAGCCAGAAAACACTTGTAGAAATGTATGTACCATTAAAAAACTAAAACCTTCGTTATAAATGTTTTTTGGTAAAGAAAAAACCTACAAACCATCTGTATGAAGGAAAGCTAAGGCTAGTATTACATTTATTTTTTTTACATGTTAATTAATTTAATTTATGAAGTATTGTATGTAATTATTGGTAGGCGTGGGTAGAGTTGGTAGGAGACAATAAATTTATGCTAACATTATCTTTAGAGATGAGCGAGCATACTCACTAAGGCAAACGACTCGAGCGAGTAGTGCCTTATGCAAGTACCTGCCCGCTCATCTCTAAAGATTTGGGTGCCGGCGGGGGACGGGGAGCGGCGGGGGAAAAGAAAAAAAAAATCTGTATTGCACATGTCAGACGGCAAGCTGCCAGGCCAATCCACAGTACAGATGAAGAGGAGAAATTAGAGGTATGCGCGGACGCTGCTGCTGACAGGGTGGGATTCCGAGCAGGCTTCTGCATGTGAAATCCGGTTCTGCCGCGTGCGGGCCGCCATATGCAGTTAGCATAAACAACAATTGTGCAGTTTTCTTCAGACACTGAATATGTATGAGTGCTGAAGCATGTGTTTCCGTTAATGTATTTCTTGCAGCCATGCTTTACATACACCTTCACATTTAATGTATTTGTTGGAAGTGCTGACTTTGTTTTTTGCTGCATATGGAATAATAAGTATGTGACAAGCGCTTTGATCAATTTAACCAACATTGCCCACAGCAAAAAACCTACTATAATTGCTACATAAATAGGGCTTGAGTTCTCAAGTATGTACATTTTTATTAAATTTTACCCCATAAATACATTATACTGTTAAATGTCGCTATACGACTCGGCCACAATTTTTTTTTAATGGCTTTATTATAGCAGTAATAGTGTTATACGGCAAATAATGACTCTTCCTAAAAAAGCCAGACAGGTTAAAATACTTCCTACTTAAGCTTTAAAAATGGGGAAGTTATGATCATTTTTCAGCAATGTGACCTTTTAAAGAAAAAGCAACTGGATCCGTTCCAAGATTCATCTTCGAGAAAATGCCCCACTTAAAGCAGAATTCATAGTCCGTCTACTAATTAAGAGTTATGAATCTCATGACATTGCAGGAAGTCTATAGGGATAGTGTCTAGTACACAGAAAGCCGTATATTCCATCATAAGCGAATGATAAATGTAAGGTGGGATCAGGTGCTGAAAAGGCAGCTACACCTCTGAAATCCATAATTCATCAAATGTGCTAAAAGCTTAAACTGTACAATTAACACGCTACTCCAACCAGTCGCGATGATAAATAGACTTGTAGCGTTTCTGTAATTGTTGCATATCTGTGTGCAAAAAAGCAAAATGCTACAGATCAGAAAAGTGGCCATATGTTAACTTCTTCCCACAGCTTCATGTATTATTACATCCAGGCCATTTTGTGGGCATCTGTCACTGTGCCTGCATGATTAACAGAAAGAAAAAGGCTGTAATTAGAGATGAGCGAACGTACTTGCTAAGGCAAACTACTTGAGCGAGTAGTGCCTTATGCGAGTACCTAGCCCGCTCGTCTCTAAAGATTCGGGTGCCGGTGGGGGAGAGCGGTGAGTTGCGGGAGTGAGCAGGGAGGAGTGAGGGAAAGAGAGTGAGAGAGAGATCTCCCCCCGTTCCTCCCCGCTCTCCCCTGCCGTTCCCCGCCCTCCGCCGGCACCCGAATCTTTAGAGACGAGAGGGCAGGTACTCGCATAAGGCACTACTCGCTCGAGTAGTTTGCCTTAGCGAGTATGCTTGCTCATCTCTAGCTGTAATACATAGCTGCACTTGATTCCCAGCCCTGGCATCAGTATGGAAACAGCCGGGAACCAATTAGAGGCCCACTGGGCTGTCTCTTGTTAGGTCATATGATACTAAAGGGTTGATCTGCTATAGAGATATACTGTGCGAATGCATCAAAATTGCTATGCACGCCAAAATTTGCACCCAATTTTGGCACAACAGTATTGGACATGTTTACTGGGAACTTTCTAGAAAAAGGATGCCCTGATACGGAAGGGGCTGAAGTACTCAATCTAACATGGAGTGGCAGGGAAAGTCATCATAGCAGCTTACAGGGGGAGGAGGAACAGTGCGGGGCAGCACCCAGCCAAGACAGCAAGTAGGATGTTGAAGAAACACAAAAGGGCAGTGCCACCACCCTCAGCTCCTATTAGTCGCAGCAGCAGCAACTTCAGGCCCACAGCTAGGTCTGCTTACAGGACTTGTGCTTCCTGGGTATATTTTGAAACTGCATGTGATGACAGAAAAGTGCTTCTTCCTCCATCTCCCTCCCTGCTCATGCGGTTGCCTCTGCACACAAAGAGGCAGTTTTGTGTAGGGGCAGTAGCACAACTACTTCAGGTCTCTCCTCTGAAATTGACGATCAAGCAGCAGGCTTCAGGGCCAAGAGTAGGAAATGGAAAGCAGAAGTTAAGCTGTCACCATCACCACCACCTTCACTGATATTGACATCTACCCCATATTCCAGGGTTCCCAGGTCAGCAGCCAGCCCTCCATCCCCCTAGCTATGTGAACGTAAAAAAAATCCACCCCAACCATCCATGAGCACAGAGCCTGAATGCAAGCATGTCACAGCTGCAAGCATTGCAATGGAAATGCTGCACTGCAGACTAGTAGACACAGGCACCTTCTGCAAAGGGATGCTCCATATAAGCCCACAGTACTATATGCCCAGCCACCATTTCTTTGCCCAAAAATCCATTCCTGTCCTACACCACCATATGAGTCATATTGTGTCCATGGCATTAAATAATGTTATCAGTAGTAGAGTGCACCTGACCATGGACACATGGCCCAGCAACCATGGTCAGTGGTGCTACATATCCTTAACAGTACACTGAGTCAATATCCTGCTCGTCGGGCATGAAAATTAAAGTGGTGGTCCACATTTCATGGCACTCCGGAGACTTGTGAGATATGTATCATCGGCTGTCCCCTTTTCTACCCCCCTCCTGATCCTTCTCTTCCTTTTCAAACCACCTTTTAACACCCTTCACATTGGCACAGATATCCGTATGTGACAAAATTCAATCTCCATACAGTGGTAAATGCCAAAATGCTGTCCTAAAGGTTATATGTCTAGGAGAACACAGTCATATGGTTGAGGAGCTGTTAATGACTTTGCACGCCCAGGTTGATACTTGACTGACCCCGCACAATCTAAAGTCAGGCAAGGTCGCCTGTGACAATGGGACCAACCTGCTGGCAGTCCTTCGCCTTGACAATCTCACACAAATGCCTTTCCTAGTCCATTTGATGAGCCAGGTAGTGAAGGCTTCCTAAACAATTACCCAGGTTTTTCCTCCACTCCTGGAAAAAGCTAGGAAACTGTACTCACACATTCGGTGTTCACACTCAGCCACCCATCATCTGGTGGAGGTGCAACAAAAGTTCGGGCTAAAACCCAACCATCTTTGTGCATGAAAATTCAATACACATGTATTGAAAAAAGTGCAGAAAAAAGTGATGCACTTTTCAGGGGTTTTTTTTGTATAGAGCTTTCCATCTCATGCATTTAGAAAGACTCATATTTGGTTTGCAGGTTCTCCTACTTTCAAGTTTTTGGCTTTGGAGTGTTCCGAGCACTGATCAGCTGCTTTATTTCATGAACCTGCATGAGCTCAGCTCCCCCCTGTCCTCTTACAGGGGCTGTGTAGCATAAGCACACCCACTCAATACTACACAGGTATCTTTTTGTCTATCTCACCCTCTCTCTGAGTAACTGATGGCCCCATTCCCTCTCACTGCTGATAAGAGCAAAAAATTCACCCGGAGTGAATTACAGCCCTCTGTAATAGTAGCATTCCCTAATCTCTGTCCTCCTGATCTCCTCCACCATCTCCCAGAACTTTTATGCAGCCCTCTGAAATAGTGGAAAGGCAGTGAATCCATGTTCACAACAGGTGAGGAGGCTAGATGAGGGGCTAAGAAACAACCTGTTAGTGTACTCTGATAGAATTTGCTAAGTTTCCTGTCCTTCATTCCTCAGTGCCCTAGAAAACAATACAAGCACAGAAACCAAATAATCAGAACTTTTTCATGCAAAAAGTCTTTAAATCCAAAAATACATTGATTAAAAAAGAGTTCAAAGGTGTACCTAGCCTGTAAAAAGAAACATCAAATGAAAACCAGAAAAAGCCATTACATTTTGATTGCCTTCAGACACCACTAGGGGAAGTTAAGAGCTTAATGAAGATGGTTTTATTATTTCACCAGCTATCTTTAGTCAATTCCCTCTTGGCCAGCCAGAATGGTATAATTTACCTCTATTATCATATGGGGAGAAGAAGACAGACAGACGATGGCAATCATGACATACTTTCCCATAATGCTGTTGAAGTCTCTGGCTGAATACAACGATTGGAGTAAATTAATGTTAGGAAGGGTATGGTTTCTTCTTAGAGACTTATAAGGCAACTCCTGGCATCATGGTGATGCTACTATAGTTCCTCTGAAATAATAATCTGTTTTATATTAATTTTTGCCCCAAAAGAGGTGCTACGTCTTATTTTTCGGAAATGTCTTATTATACTTACCTAGCAGGCTCGGTTCAGGTCCCTCCCACTGCTCTCCGGAACCCCTGATGCATTTCCGCAGTCCTTGGCCACTCATACTAGATCACTTCCTGGTTATGGGATTTATAATTCCCGCCTCCAGGAAGCAATGGCTGTGATTGGTTCCTTGACCACTGTTCAGACAATCAATGCTGTACTCGATTAACCAATGTGATGGCTGTGATTGGTTCATCGAGCGCTGCATTGATTGGCTGAGCAGCGGTTGAAGAACCAATCACAGTCATTGCTTTCTGGAGGCGGGATTTATAAATCTCATAACCAGGAAGTGAGCTTGTATGAGTGGCCAAGGACTGCGGAAATGCGTCGGGGGTTCCGGAGAGCAGTGGGAGGGACCTGGACCTAGCCTGCTTGAGAACCAATCAAAGTCATCGCTTTCAGGAGGTGGGATTTATGAATCCCGTAATCTGGAAGTATCTTCTGTGGGTGGCCGAGGACTGCAAGAAGCATGACAGAGCTCCGGAGAGCAGTGGGAGGGACCTGGATCGAACCTGCTAGGTAATGTAATCCCTTTTTTTATGCAACACAGCTACGGCTCATTTTCAGGGTAGGGCTTATATTTCAAGCCTCACCAAAAAATCAGGGTAGGTTTTATTTTTGGGGAAAGGGGGTAGGAGCTCTGACGGTGACTCTGCGGCCTCTGATTAGCATGCTTTCACTCGACCGTCTACCCAAAAGTCACAACTGATACTATCAGCTGCGTCCCAGGGCTCCAGGAGAGGTGAGTATACAGTTTTTTTTTATTTAGACAGGGTCCAGCTGGGAGACAGGATTTTGTTCTAATGGCAAAACCCCTAAAATGGTGGTGATGTGATATGATACATAGGGAACACAAGGCTGCATTTATTCCTAATCAGTTCATGGGCAGACTACACACATCTATCAACTATACTATTCAACCATTCAAAGAGTTACAAGAGTACATGCAAATTATGTATATTACAAAGTAAATAGTTTCCTATTTTGTAGATAAATAACTGTGTTAAGAAAGGCCGGAGAAGCCCTTTAATTTTCTGTTTTATCATAGTGAATTTCAATGGAATACATGAACATCATCCAAATACACTACTAGTGTCTAATGGCAATGATACTTTACAAACATTTATAGTATTCCTCTTGGGGATGACTTGAGGGTATTGCAATCATTTTGAATGTCTCATCCAAAATTAAGCCAGGACAGCCAGGATATAATTTACGATATGAGTATAGGAAACGTTCTACTACATTGAGTTGCAGTGCATTATCCATACTTATTTACATTCTCTGGTTACAGACTTCTTAAGAAGTTTCCTGGCGAAGCAATTTATCTGCTTAGCACTTCACCAGACAAGCTATTATCTGTTTGTGAGGATCATATTATAGAGTGCAGCTTCCCTGACACAGAGACAGATTTCTGAAATAACTCTATTGTCTAAGTTATCTTTTTGCAAATTCGAAATCTCGCGTATCCAGGTAAGACGAATAGCGATTCCAAAATAAGATGTTTGATTGTTTTGCATCAGGAGAGCAAAGCTACTTTTTCAAGTGCAAACATAGTTTGCATTAATGTTCACAGGTTTGTCGTAGTTCAGTTATGAGGGATATACAGATAATTATTGTGTTCTCACGAGCCACTAATATATGTTATTATCTGAAGAAACACTAACTCCATGGTGAGGGCCTTATCCTAGGAATGAACAATTCTAAGCCTTCAAGGATGTAGCTCTTTTTTTCACTTTGGGTTTTTCCTCCCCACTTTCAAAAAAATCATAATTCTTTTATTTTTCTGTCAATGTAGCCGACTGAGAGCTCGTTTTTTTTTATTGTGGGACACGTAAGGTCAGTAGGGTCGTGTAGAGGCTAATTTATTGCAGGATGACCTGTAGTTTCTATTGCTATCAGTTGGGAGTATTTATGACTTTTTAATTGCTTTTTATGAAACTTTTTTCTTAGAGACTGGGTGACCAAAAAGTACAATTTTGTCATTGTGTATTTTTTTCTGACAACGTTCACCATGTGGGATAAAGGATTTGATAGTACCAAACAAAATGTTAAGCTTTCTTTGTTTTGATTTTTTAATTAGAAATACAAAAAAATGGCTTCTTTTTAGACTTTTATTATCCTTTATTTTTTTTAATAATAGAAAAAAACTTTTTTTCACCAATTTTTTTCCTCTTTTTATTCGTAATTTTAGTCCCCTAAGGAATCTTGAACTTGCAATAATTTGAACTTGCAATCAAGAAACAGGTCAAGGTTGGGACAAGCAGAGTTTAGAAAAGCTGGTTCCACAAGCAATGGTCAGAACTCAGAATAAAGCAGGATGCAAGTACACCTAACAGAATCCCTGTAGCTCAATTTCTCAGGCATCTTCCAGTAGGGGAAAAGTTGCCTTAAATTGCCTGTGATGTCTCTGGATAGGCTGCAGAGGGAATAGCTAGGTGCATGTTTTGGCCCTTTAAACGGCAGACTAAGCACATGTGTATGCACCCTCCTGGCAGAAGAGACAACAGGAAGAATATTGTGGTGTCTACCAGAGAATTCTGACATCTGTGACAAGCCAGAGACCATAACATAGAAGAGTTACTTTGCATACTTCTTCCCTATAAACATTGCCCTTAAGATTCCCTACTAGCTGAATCTCCACAAAGAGAAACAACACCTTCCAATAGCTGCTGCAAAGGCATCCCACCCAGTCAACTGAAACTTTACTATGTACTAATGAGGAACAAAAATGCCCAAATAGTGTTGCCTATAGAGGAGTGTCTCTGGTTTGACTGAAAGCCTTTGCCATGTTTCAAGGCTCAGATGGTAATTTACAGGGTAACTACCTATAGGTGACATTCGAAAATTCTCTTGCTTTTGGTGAAAATCTGTTTGCATAAATGGGTTAGCTATCTAGAGTAATAAATGAGTTCATGTAATTATGTGCTATTTGCACATAATTATTAACCCTGTAACAACGCTGGCTGGATCCTACATGGCAGAACTTGGCTTCACCTTTAGCAGTCATCTTTTCTGGGTACTAACAGTTTCTTCTAGTGCGCAGATGCCCCAGGACCTACAGTAAAGCCAAATAGCAGAGCAACCAGATGTTGCAAAAAATATAGATATGAAGGACATATCAACACAATGAGAATACAAATACAACTAGGGATTTCCCATTAGATGACAGGGGTAGAAAGTGATGGCAATTGGATGATGATAATGATATAGAAAATAGTGAAAGTGGAGACTGAAACAGGCGATATGGACCTAAAATAACAACCAGAAATATACTTATCCTAACATGGCTTCCCTATATCACTTCCTAAATCTCTTCTTGACATTATTCCTCAACAATAGACACCATTGTCCCTAAACAGCTCTAATTTGTCCCTATGGATAAACCTATCTAAAGCACTTTTGATGAAAACAGGAGTGCACTAGGGCTCAGACAAGAAGCAAAAAAACGCAAATGCTGGAATTACGAAAGACAGACAGAAACAAAGAAGAAAGAATATACAAACCACAAACTAGGAAACACAGACTGGACTACAAATCCAAGGAAAAGACAACTAGCTAAACAGACTAGACAAGACTGAATTAAAAACTTGGTACTAGAAACTGAAATATTGGATGGAACACTTGTCACAGCTATCAACCACACCACACTGCAGAAACCAAAAGTATTTAAAACAAGGTTAACCAATCGACCGGATCAGCTGTGAGAACAACTGCATAGCAACTGCCCAAACAACAACTCAGAAAGCAGGACATAATGACGCAGTAGGACTGCCCATGACTGCCGGATCAGACTACATAGGGATTGTAGGTAGACTGTAACTATATAGACAGATGCTGTAGGTTTCCATATAAAACATTAGGAGAGTTTTAATCAAAGTTCTGGAGGGATCGATGCCAAATTTATAAAGAGGTGCAAAAAGAAAAAAAACTTTACTGCAAAATTTTAAAGTTATGAAGTTTAGGTACAAAACTTGAAAATAGATGTCACATGCTGTAATGAAGAAAAACTAACAACTACTCTCTAATGCAAGCATATAGCAGGATATATAATCTGCTTTGTAGAAAATAAGTTCTCAGTTTAAGTAACTTTTTGACAGTAATTTCTTGCCTTTGATATTTCATACACTATTAAACTATTTTCTGCCTGAAATACAGCAGCCATCCATCTAGGCTGCTGCAGCGGCATTTTCATTTATGTGTGGAAACTGATGGAGTCAAACAGAAAGCCATCAGTCTGGTGAATCGCTGTCTGCTGCCTGTCTGTTCATTTATAATTATGAAATACTTGTTTGTGGATTTCAGGATGAAATATAAAGGACTATTTTATATGAAAGGCTGTTAATAGTCTAATACTTAGCACAGGGCTATACACCATTAGATGCTGTAAGAAAAGCATAATGCGTCCCCTTTATGGTCTATGGCTCACAATGTTTTGCAAAAGCTTTTATTCTGTAGTACATTACGTACAGAGCTCCAAACTTTATTTCCTTTGTGTGCAAATGATGCCTGATTTTACCCTGAAGAACAACTCAATAGGACTAGACATTTTGTCATTACAAAGTTATAACCGGCAATGTAAAAGGTTTTTGAACAATTAGATAAATCTAATGTTGAACAGTTCTTATTTACCAGTGCGGAGAATTTGGAAGTCATAAGAAGCTATGTCCATCACTGAGCATTGCTTTACAGCTTCAGAGCTCGGTCAGATGAGCGTGGTTTACACGCTGCTAAGCAAAGTGTAAACCACGCTGCTGACATGCAGGGAATTCTGCGCATGCTTGGGCTGTCCGCTCATCTGACCGAGCCCTTACAGTATATAAAAAGTTGAGTAACTTTCCTAATGTATTACATTTATTGATTCTGAGTTATATCCTGTATTTTAATCAAAGGCTTCAGTTTGGCTTCAGAGCGGAAATCTCCCTGTATTCCCTACTCAATCGATGTCTTTACAGAACACTTTATGATTATTTGCATTTTTGAAATTTCTGTGCAGTAATCTGATGCAGGGAAAAAAAATATCTCCTTCCTTCCATTATAGGAGCTCAGATGACTAGATAAATTGTGTCTGATGGCAGATTGATGAGTTTTTTAATGCCAACAAGCAGAACTATGAATCACTCAACTTTGCAAGAAAATATAGCGATAGTGATTAAACTATACGAGGGAGTGCTGGTAAGTATTGAGCCTTCCCCAGAAAACAATTGAGCTAGGAAGCTGAAACTGCCACAGTATTCTACATATTCCCCCAGGATATCAATGCACTTGCAAAAACTCTCCGGCAACTTTTTAAGAATTCTTCCGACTGCTGGTCAAACCACTCATTTGCAGCATTAGTTGCCTCCAAAACACTCCCAAACCGCTGTCTCTTTAGGTGTTTTTTTTTCCTTTCTTTGACCTGAGCCTGCGATCCTAGGAACACCCATATAATACACTGCAGTACTTCAGAGTATTATCTCTTTACTATGATATAACAGTTCCAGCCTTGCCATAGCATAAGGCCAGTATTAGGCCTCAGGTTGACATGGAAACTCATCGCCCCATTGGATGGCAGAAGGCTGAGGATATTATAGAGGGAGCTCTTTCTTTCTCTCTTTCTTAACTGCTTACACGCCGCAATCAGCATAAATTAATGGCAGGGAACAGGGCTGTAACTTGGGAACAGCACAGAGTCCTAAAAAAAAAGATTTTCCAGTATTTTTCTTTCTTGAAGTATTTACTAGAATCGACTTGTCAGTAGAGATATCCTCAGTAACTACTCTATAGCTCATTATACAAAGTGGAGCGATGCAGTGTTCACCATCACATTTGTTGGCACTACTTTGTCTTACAGCAGATGTGTCTATAGTAAAAGGGAAATCAGCTCTTCTTTCAACAAAAACACAGCTTTTAATTTAGATTTTATTTCAAGTGGTTAAACTTTTTTTTCTTAGTGACTTGAATGGGTTATTTAAATTCAGATCCATTCTCCGCTGGTTAAACCAATTTAACATAATTGAGGTCATGAAGTTTGTTTATCTTTGAAGAGAGTCTACTGACTATATCTGAGAAACATATAAAACAAATTGGTCTGCATTGTACTAAAGCAGAATTTTAATCTCTCTGGCTAGCCTGAAAACTGAGTTTGCTTCTCACGTTGAGACTGTACATGTTTGGATGGCGCACTCTATAGAATGGCAGCATATAGTCAAGTCATTCCATCTAATTACTCTTTGCAGCAACTTGTGTTAGAGGACAGTCCATGGACATGACATTAAAAAAAACAACAGCATACACCTGTATTTATAGTCTTAGAGGAACCTAGAATTTTAGAATAACCCAGACAGACTACCTATCATCCACTGCATGTAAATGACAATAAAGAGAACCATTCAACATGCAATCTGGTGATCAGAACTTGTTAGACTTACCACTCAGGATAAGTCATCAATAGTTGATTGGTGAGGGTCCACCACTCGGAATCTCTGAGAATGAGATGATCACTGGGCCCACTGTCAAGATGTACACTGCTGGAATTAGACAATGCTGACAATAGACGCCTGGTTTGGTGCTACAGGAGCTGCGTGAGCAGTACCAAAGTTTCCCACAGCAATACAGGGAGCGGTATCTTTTTCCAGCACTGTCCACACTGATATCAGGTCTGACAATTAGCTTATCGTGGACGCCTAAAGTGTTGGATCCCTGCTGATCAACTTTTGATAACCTACCCCGAAGTATAGGTAATCAATAGTAAATGTCCTGGACAACCCTTTTAAATGGACAGGTAATCGGCCTATGCAAAAAGAGCTTTAGTTAACAAGCTCATGTTTATTGTACTTGCCGTTTTGTTGTCTAATATTATGTATATAAACCATTGTGCATTTCATATGGTACATGCAATACAGCAACCTGGAATTAAAGGGGTTGTCCACCTCTAAACTATTTATGACCTATCCTCAGAATAGGTCATCAATAGCTGATTGGTGGAGGCCAATCAACTGTTCTGTCAGCAGCTGTCAGTGTGCTACTGGGAGAACAACTGTTCGGTAGGGATCTCAAGCAGCGAACCCTCACAAATTGAGTATTAATGCCCTATGCTCAGGACTGGTCATCAATACTGTAGAGGTGGACAATCCCTTTAAAAGCACTTTCAAATAATAATAGTAATATCTGCATTTATGTTGATGTTATCCTGGTCAGGTTGGAACCTATGGGCCAAAAAATTCTTAATAATGACTGGGCTTTCATATTTAAAAGTAATACTTTTCGATACTTTCCCTTTCAGTCAGATCTATAAAATAACTGTCAACAACTCAAAGGCAAAAAAGTTAGGAATTAAAGATCCATTTGTCATGTTTGTACCCTTCGATTGCCGAGACGCATGTTGGCTCACCCCATTGTATGTCAAGAACAGTGAGTCAAGACTACAGAATCAAGAAGATGGATCATGTATGAACCCACTGTCAATGCAAGCAGTATTGCAGAATAACTACTTTGACGCGTTTCACTTATTACTCTTTTCTTACGCTTCTCAACTTTCCAAAACTGAAATTTATGGATCAATTTTATGACATTATCAACAAGCTTAAAATATTTGCTTATATGTATAACGTTTCTGCTTCTAATCATTTTTTTCTGACAGGATGTATAAATATGGAGATTTGTCAAATGACATCAAGCGTTAAAAAGCATCCTGGAAGCGATCCTCTATGGGCAGTCACGGACTACAGGAAGCCATAGTAATGCTATGGAAAGCTTCCCATGGCGTGATTCGCTGGTGATTTTCCACCGGTGAAATCATGTCCGTGGACAGGGGGCCTTAATAAATATTTCCTATTGTGTTTGTAATCATGTAATAATAGTTGTCAATTGCTTATGGCACACTTGTCTTATAGCTCAATATAATAAGGAACATACGATATTTGTATAATGTAAGGCCGAGACTATAAATATATTTATGTATGAAGAATCATGATATACTTTATATTGGAAAAGGTAAATAAACAATAAGGCTCAGTGTATACGGCTGTAACTGTGAGTTGCGTCCAAGGGACTCGGGAGCAGCTCGTACTGGATAGCACACAGATACTCCTCCGTGTGCAGTCCGATATACATGGATGATGTACATTCTGGGGCACTGCATGACCTACTTCCCATCTGTGTAACAGACACTAATGGCACATGCCATGTGTCAGTGTAAACCTGAGCAAGAACAAAATCTGCATAGAGTTTGTACTGTTCTTCCTATGTAGGTTTCCTCAAACAATCCAAAATTAACCCTTTCCAAATCTAACGTTTGTGCACCCGTTCATAAGGCATAGACCCCGGCGCATATACACCGAGGTTACCATGCTGTCGCCCCTCTCCCCCTCGCAGGCTCACCTCTGCTCTCCTCCCCACTGGCTCTTTGCAAAGGGAGGGGATGGGGTGGAGGTAAGGGCTGCCCCATCCCGCCTCCTCCCATTGCTGGCTTTGGACAAGGGGCGGGCTGTGGACAGAGCTAGGCCCTCATCCATCTAGCTCCACCCCTGTCTTGCCCCTTGTCCACAGCCAGCACTGGGAGGAGGCGGGATGTTGCAGTGCTTAGCTTCACCCTCATCCTGCCCCCTCCCATTGCAAAGAGCGAGCGGAGAGGAAAGCAGAAGGAAGGAGTTTAGCAGCCATGCTGATAAACTCCTTCCTACCTCTGTCCGCTGCCATGGGCTCCCATAGGAGCCCATGCAGCGGCCGACGTATTCTGGCCCAAAAGATAGTTCCAGGACTATCTTTTGGGCCCGACGTAAAAATGCCCAGCGCTATATTGGCTAGCCGGGCGTTTTAACATCACGAGAATATGGCCATATGATCTGATGCATTGGAATCCAATGCATCAGATCACAGCGTATATCAGCCGGCCATGAAAACAGCGGGCCGATATAGGCTCGGGGGAAAGAAGCCTTAGCAGCGACTTTAGGGGAAATTCTTGGTTGGCCATGATTTCTCTCAGCAAATCCAGCTGTTTGCTGAAGGTGGTAGGAGAGTGGCGCAGGGTAATCAGCTGTTTGCCACATATGTCCCATTCTTTTAGGTGTGGCCTACTTAATAAGTGGATTCTAAAGGCCCTTTTACACAGAACAATTATTATTCAGTTTATTGCTGGATCATGCAAAACCCTTGTTCAATGTAAATACTGGTAGTGACTGAGCGATGAGCAATAATTTGTGTGCTTATCATTCATCGTCCAGTTTAGGCAGGCGTAACCAGTAAATGATGAGTGGCCTATGTAAACAGGCAGTCATTCATCTTCGTATGAGCAACTGCCTGTCTACTATGAACGGGGGAGGCCATCTGGAAGACATCTGCAGGCCACTCCGTTTCCATTCACTAAACGACTATCGTTCCTATGTGAAAGCACAAAAGTGCTGACCATTGGGATGACTGTCAGGCAGTTAAGGGGCGACACTTTTCCCATGTAATAGAACCCTTATATACCACTGGAGGCGCATGAGATTAAAACTCTCTATAGATGATAAAAGCAATTAGTGATAAGCAATTTGTGGAATAATTGGTTTGTGCCAGTATCGGTCCGATTTCCATATTGCGATTGCTTTCCTTTGGGGTTAAAGTAGGGGGATGAAACAGGAAAACAGCACCAGCAGCAGTACTACCACCACCCCCACCCCTTGCATTCTTCATTTATTTGATTTGATTTTTTTACTTAGTCCTTTTTTGTTTTATGCTTAGTAAATAGTTTTATGTAACTTTTTAGCTAACTTTGTAGTTTGCAGAAAGCCACAGCTAGCTGCATATGGCCTGCAAATAATTACTAATGGCCAGACTTGTGATTGAACAACGTCTAGGGCCGCTGACACGCACTGTGTGTTTTTGATGTTTCCCTGTTTGGCTTTTTTTTCATTTTATATTAACAAAAAAAACCACCAACAACTAAATACACTGCAATTCCTGGGAGGCATGATATGTGAGAACAGAAGGCCACACAGTATAGCTTGCATCTTTGTGCACTGTCCCTGTTTGGCGAAGCGTACTTTAATTCTTCAAACCCCACTGCTAGCTGCGTAAGATCTGCAACTAATTCGCAGTGGACAGACTGGCCACTTTGAACAACGTTTGAGGTCACAAACAGAAAACTGGGATTTTCCCCAAGCCAAAGTATAGTTTTTCTGTCTGCTTTGCTGCTATATATACTGACAGCAGCAGAAATATACCCTCCCCCAATGTACAGGCATTTAAACATGAGACAGCTTCTTTCTCTGCTCCCTCCAATAGAACTACATTTAAAGGCCTGAAAGATTGAAAGATTTAGTGATCTATTTACATAAAGTGTTAATGGCCATTACCACTTTATCATCTGCATTTGCATGTAAAAAGACCTCCTGGAGTTGTTTGAACAACGTTTGAGGTCACAAACAGAAAACTGGGATTTTCCCCAAGCCAAAGTGTAGTTTTTCTGTCTGCTTTGCTGCTATATATACTGACAGCAGCAGAAATATACCCTCTCCCAATGTACAGGCATTTAAACATGAGACAGCTTCTTTCTCTGCTCCCTCCAATAGAACTACATTTAAAGGCCTGAAAGATTGAAAGATTTAGCGATCTATTTACATAAAGTGTTAATGGCCATTACCACTTTATCATCTGCATTTGCATGTAAAAAGACCTCCTGGAGTTGTTTGCAGAGTGTTTAAACACATGCCCAGCTGTGCAAACAGCTGCCAACACACACCATTGTTCTCCTCCTGGCTGTTGGCAGATTTTATTCTTCTACTCGCGGCTAGTTGGGAGAACATCCTGCAGTCTTTTGAAAGATGATAAAAATCCATTGAAGTGAAATGTATTTGCTCAGTCTTTCAGCGGCTGAACGATGCATTTTAAGTGAACTAAAATCCATCGTTCAAACGAAAAGTGCACGATGCCCGCGTTTACATACAATGATTATCGCTGGTTTTCGGCCGTTTGGATGAACTTTGAGTGATGATCATTGCTGGCATACAAGCTTTCACACCCAGTGACCCCACTCATAGTGACTATAGTAGCAATAGTAACCCCCTATAGTGAGCGCAGTACCAATAGCGACCCCTGTATCAGCCCTAGTAGTACTAAGTAACCCCTATTGTAGTCATTAAGAGCACCCCCCCCCTTTTGGCTTATGGCTGGGCAGCATCCCTACAGTCATCTTTTTCACCTAGCCTGCAGCTCTGGCAGCCACTGCTGAGTGTGACCGATGACCTATGTTCTCGGCGTCCTCGCTGCATAGAGGACAGCGCATGCAGACACCAGGGAAGGGGTGGGCAGTTGTCACAGACTCTACACTGTCGCCGCTGGGCTGGAGCTGCAGGATGGGTGAGTTGAATGCTAGGTTGCTGCACGACCTAGCATTCAACTCACCAAAATGAGGTGGCAGGCCAGATTCGGCCTGAGGTCCTGCTGTTTGACATGTTCCATCTAAATCAATGAAAACAGCATTCAGAATCCTGGATGGAACCATAGATTTTATTTAGTAGAATGGAGTTCAAGGATGTTTCTATTCTTTTCCAGTTATTTCTGGAAGACAGAATAGTGTAGTTAACTACATTATTCTGTTCTACAAAAGTAACTCATTAAGGTCCATTTGACTCTCTAGAGTCTGCCGTTCTATTGGAGGTTCTCTTTGAATACCACTTTCGGTGATTCAGATGGAACCACAGGATGTAAAGTCATAGCACAAATGTTGAATGAATGAACTCTTAATCACACTTCTGAGAATGTACAGCAGGGACATTCTGAAAATATACGTAAAGTGAGGTACCTTATGCTCCACCCATTAACCCTTTCCAATCCAATTTGTATCCTTGTTTTCCTAGGGGGTTTGCTTTTTTTCTACCATTATACAACGGTATAAAGACAGTACTGCATGAGGTGACATGTTGGATAGGCTCCAACAGCAGAGAGGCTGGCAATATACAGTAAGAGAATCCTGACGGACGTCTTCCCACATCGCAGCTGTACAGCCTTAAATCATAATGTTTTCAGATGTCAGACAGTGCATTGGAAAGGGTTAATGTATAATCTGCTCCCCAGCAGCATTTGACCAGAACCCCTAATCAAATACAGTCCCAACCCTCTAAATACAGACCCTGGACCAGAACCCCTAAAAATACTTATACCAGACTCCATATATACTGACTCCTAATCCTGACTTCCCCTTCCCATATCAGAGTCCTCTTAAAAAATAAACTCCAGTCAAGATATACAGATTCCTGCATCTCCTTGTTGCTTCATTCTTCTATATTTTCTGAATGAGGGCACCAGGTAGATTTCCTGGCTCTTATGAGAGTCCAGGAGATCTGCTCTTTTTCCAGGAGCTTTCCAAATGTTCCAGGGGAATATATACACACACACAGATATATATATACACACACACACACATATATATATATATATATATATATATATATATATATACACACACACACACACACACACACACACCTACATTCTCATATAAGACACTATAATCTTCCTCTGCCCTGACACACCACATCTGCCTGTTTCTGGAAGCCTGGGCCCCTGGATATCTGGGAGCTCCTCCTCCTCACACTTTTGCTACGGGGATGGGGGTCTTCAAGTCCTGCAGTACAGAACAGAGAAGGGAATGAAGTCATGAACTCTTTTGTGCTGGACTGTGGATGTTATCAGCACACAGACAGCTGTGTGCTGATTTTATTGTTGCTTAACTGCTTTAGAGCAGGATGGTCAGCAGCACTATGGTTACACAAACATACTAAAATATTAAATGCAGCTGTAAAGCGATGCCCCCTCCTTCTAAACACTCCTTGTACA
Source organism: Eleutherodactylus coqui (assembly GCF_035609145.1). Taxonomy (NCBI): domain Eukaryota; kingdom Metazoa; phylum Chordata; class Amphibia; order Anura; family Eleutherodactylidae; genus Eleutherodactylus; species Eleutherodactylus coqui. The sequence goes on along the minus strand of NC_089846.1, from coordinate 134,994,929 downwards.
TCCTTTAAAAAAAACTCTAAGACCGCCTGCACATGGCAGAGCAGGATTTTACATGCAGGAATCCTGGCAGCAGCAGCATCTGCGTGTACCTTATTTGTCTTCTTCATCTGTACTGCACATGATCCACACGGCTCGCTGTCAGACATGCACAGTTCAGATTTTTTTTCAAGATTTTTTTCCCCGTGCTGTCGCTAGGTGATGAAGCACAATCTGCAACCTGTCCACAATGTTAATTGCAGAGGGGGCCGCGGGTCGTACTGCTTCTATTGACTTGAATAGAAGCTGTCCGTATGGAGCACGCACAAAAATGGAGCATGCTGCGATTTTTTCTCCGCTTGTGGAAACCGCAATTGGTTTCCACAAGTGTGCAAGAAAAAGCATTTTTTCCATAGCATGCTATGGGCGGTATTTGTTGCGGATCCTCAATGTGGACGCCCGCTGCGGACTCTGCAGCAAAAATCCACCCATGTGCAGGCGGCCTAAAGGTAGAAATTTTATGGTTGGGTTCAAACCCAAGAATATTTTTATTGTTATATTTCAGTCACATGCTTGTTGTTTTTTTGCCCAAATGCTACAACCATGAGACATCAATTATTTAGCAAATACTGGTAAGCAGAAATATGCCTTATGCAGTATACAGGGTGTCCACAGAAATACCGGTTAAGGGCAAAAGAGATCTTTCCAGTATTGCATGAGGTTATGTATGTGGAGCTGCTTGTTTTTAGAATTAAAATAACCAAAGGGAATCACTTTAAGATAAATTAGAATAACAAACAATTTCTGACTGTAAGGCCTCTTTCAGACAAGTGTGGTTTACACGCTGCCACAGCAGCATGTAAACCACACTTCTATAGCAACAAACAAGTTGCTATGGAAGCGCTCACATGGCGCTTTTTTACCCGTGCAGAATCTGCACGGGTAAAAAAGATAGGACAGTGAGTGCTGACTAGCCTGTTAGCTTCGTGCTGCACCGCTGTCCATGGTGCTAACCATAGGCTCCTATGGGAGCCGCAGCAGCACGGACATGTGAATGGGCTACTCCGCGGAGCACGGAGCAGCTCATTCACTGCAGAATTTCTGCATGTCAGCAGCATGGTTTACACGCTGCTGTAGCAGTGTGTAAACCACGCTCGTCTGAATGAGCCCTAAAGGATAAAGATAAATGCAGGACCTAAAACAAAAAAGTGAGTTTTATTATCTTACAGAAAATATTCAAAGTGACTGCTGTCAGCGGTTATACAAGGATCTACATGGCTGAGTGTGGAGGGATAGCTGATATGTAGCATTTCTAGGGTCACCATTTAACAGGCCGCTCGTATTTGTCTCTCCAGCTTGCCAGCATCTCAAGGTGCTGCTGGGTATCTATCATAGACAACTGCCTTAAGGTAACCCCACAGGAGGAAAGCCAGAAGGGTCAAATCTGGAGAACTTGGTGACCAAGGAACATGGCCGTATGTCCATAGAAATACCTATCCATGGGCAAAAGACATCTTTCCTTTTTATTTCACTGATTGCATTAATTCGTTTGTGGCCTTTCTTTATTGCCATAATTGAATAAATGCAATGTTGAGCTTATTTGTCTTAAATTGATTCCTACTGGTTATTTTAGCTCTAGAACAAGCAGCTCCGCATACATATCCTTGTGCAATGCTGGAAAATGTCTTTTGCTTCTGCTTTTGTAGACACCCTGTGTACTGGCTATGTGATGATAACTGTCATCATGTTCTCCCAACATGGAATCTATTACTGAGAAGGCAATGGTCTACTGATGACACTATACAGAGGCGTAACTTGAAGCTCCTGGACCCCAATGCAAAACCTGGAACAGGGCCCCCAACTATAATGCTTTATTCATAGTACTGGGCTTCATATATGGAGAAGAGAGGCCTTATGGGCCCCATAAGGCTTCTGGGCCCGGGTGCAACCGCATCCCCTATAGTTACGCCCCTGACACTATAGTATCCAGTTGAGCTCAATATACGACAGCATATTCCAAATTACAGTTTAGCACATACTGCCTCTCTTTGGCTTCTCTATTATACTGTTTGAATAAACATGTCAAGTTCATGATCATTTTTGTAGAAATACTGTACTTTTCAATTAAAGTTAAAAGGTTGTGTCCTTGAGACTGTACATTAATTTGCAAGCGTCTGAAAATAGCTGCTCTCTGGATATTCTAATGATGTCTGTATGAGCAATATATTCATAGGAATCATTATGAAATACAGCACAAAACTCCAACTAGCCAAAACTTACCTGACCCTACGACTTATTGTCATCTTAAATATGATCTACAGAGCTAACAAAAATAAAGCCAAATAACAAAAATTGCACTTCCCCTTATATTGTAGTCTTATTGTCATATTTTATAAAGTATATATTGACAGAGTCATAATCAAATCACATGCCCTACACACATTTCATATATCAAGATATATTGTATATATCTCCTAAATGTAATATTCGATTTTCCACACTCACATCTCTTCCTGTTTGGAGGTAACGGTTCAGACTTGGAGCCTGCAGTTTGGCTGAACAGCTTCTTCACCCATAGACAACCAGGGCCTCCTGATTAATGCCAATAGGTCAGGTTCTTTGACAGTCCAAGGTGCAAAGTGTTCCTGAAGTGTTAAACCAGTGGGCACCCAAAAACCAACTGTGCCCTTTTTATCTCACTCATCTCTATGTTAGGGCTCCTTCACTTGGGGGATGCGATTTTCAGCTGCCTGAATCGCGGCCGAAAATTGCATGAATGAGAGGCAGCCGTGACCAAGTCGCGGCTGCATCTCCGGTTTTAATGCCCATTCAGACTTCTGGGCTGCTCTGCCTCTGATTGGTCACAGCACTCAGCTAATCAGAGCCAGTGCTTTCCGGAGGCGGGTGTTTTTAAATCCACTACCAGAAGAAAATGCTTTAGAACAGTGCAGGGGGCTGGGGAGAAGACGCGCCGAAGAGGTGATGTATTGTTTTTTTTCAAGCTGCTATGGCTTATTTTTAGGGAAGGGCTTATATTTCAAGCCCTTCTCCGAAAATGACAGAGGGGGTTGCCTTCATCCTATATCTTTCAATGGAGTGGCAGCAGCGCTGGCCCCATTGAAAGAAATGGGATAGCATTGTACTCCTCTGCCACAGGATTCTTTTATCCCCGCTGCAGTTTCCTCATCACTGAACACTGTGACATTGCTGTCACAGTCTTCAGTGATGACTAGAGATGAGCGAGCAACAAAATGCTTGGGTGCTCGTTACTCGAGACGAAATTTTCGCGATGCTCGAGGGTTCGTTTCGAGTAACGAACCCCATTGAAGTCAATGGGCGACCCGAGCATTTTTGTATATCGCCAATGCTCGCTAAGGTTTCCATTTGTGAAAATCTGGGCAATTCAAGAAAGTGATGGGAACGACACAGCAACGGATAGGGCAGGCGAGGGGCTACATGTTGGGCTGCATCTCAAGTTCCCAGGTCCCACTGTTAAGCCACAATAGCGGCAAGAGTGGGCCCCCCCCTCCCAACAATTTTTACTTCTGAAAACCCCTCATTAGCAATGCATACCTTAGCTGCCTGCATGACATACCTTAGCTGACTGCCTGCATGACACTCCGCTGCCACTTCTCTTGGGTTACATGCTGACAAACCCGCCCCCCCCGCACGACCCAGTGTCCACAGCACACACCAAAGTGTCCCTGCGCAGCCTTCAGCTGCCCTCATGCCACGCCACACGCATGTCTATTTATAAGTGCGCCTGCCATGAGGAGGAACCACAGGCACACACTGCAGAGGGTTGGCATGGCTAGGCAGCGACCCTCTTTAAAAGGGGCAGGACGATAGCCCACAATGCTGTACAGAAGCAATGAGAAATATAATCCTGTGCCACCGCCATCAGGAGCTGCACACGTGGGCATAGCAATGGGGAACCTATGTGCCACACACTATTCATTCTGTCAAGGTGTCTGCATGCCCCAGTCAGACTGCGTTTTTTTATAAATAGTCACAGGCAGGTACAACTCCGCAATGGGAATTCCGTGTGCACCCACAGCATGGGTGGCTCCCTAGAACCCACCCGGTGTACATAAATGTATCCCATTGCAGTGCCCTGGACAGCAGAGCTAACGTCAGATTAAATGCAGGTGGGCTTCGGCCCAAACTGCATGCCCCAGTCAGGCTCGAGTTTTTTATAAGTATACACAGGCACGTACATCTCCCTAATGGGAAGTCCATGTGGACCGACAGCATGGGTGGGTCCCAGGAAGCCACTGGCGGTACATAAATATATCCCATTGCAGTGCCCAGCACAGCTGATGTAACGTCAGCTTTAATGCAGGTGGGCAAAAAATTCATTTGATTACACTGTAGGCGAGGGCCCAAAAAAATTGGTGTACCAACAGTACTAATGTACCTCAGAAAAATTGCCCATGCCCAACCAAGAGGGCAGGTGAAACCCATTAATCGCTTTGGTTATTGTGGCTTAATTTGTAAGTAGGCATGGAGGCAGCTCAGTTAAAATAAAAATTGGTTCAGGTGCAAGTTTCAACGCTTTAATGAGCATTGAAACGTATAAAAATTGTTTACAAAAATTATATGACTAAACCTTGTGGGCCTAAGAAAAATTGCCCGTTCGGCGTGATTACGTCACGTTTCAGGAGGAGGAGCAGGAGGAGGAGGATGAATAGAATACACAGATTGATGAAGCAAAAAGGTCCCCGTTTTTGATGGTGATAGAGAACAATGCTTCCATCCGCGGGTGCAGCCTACGTATTGCTTAGGTATTGCTGCTGTCCTCTGGTGGAGAAGAGAAGTCTGGGGAAATCCAGGCTTTGTTCATCTTGATGAGTGTAAGCCTGTCGGCACTGTCGGTTGACAGGTGGGTACGCTTATCCGTGATGATTCCCCCAGCCGCACTAAACACCCTCTCTGACAAGACGCTGCCGCAGGACAAGCAAGCACCTCCAGGGCATACAGCGCGAGTTCAGGCCACGTGTCCAGCTTCAACACCCAGTAGTTGTAGGGGGCAGAGGCGTCACCGAGGACGGTCGTGCGATCGGCTACGTACTCCCTCACCATCCTTTTACAGTGCTCCCGCCAACTCAGCCTTGACTGGGGAGCGGTGACACAGTCTTGCTGGGGAGCCATAAAGCTGGCAAAGGCCTTGGAGAATGTTCCCCTCCCTGCGCTGTACATGCTGCCTGATCTCTGCGCCTCCCCTGCTACCTGGCCCTCGGAACTGCACCTTCTGCCACTAGCGCTGTCGGATGGGAATGTTACCATCAGTTTGTCTGCCAGGGTCCGGTGGTATAGCATCACTCTCGAACCCCTTTCCTCTTCGGGTATGAGAGTGGAAAGGTTCTCCTTATACCGTGGGTCGAGCAGTGTGTACACCCAGTAATCCGTAGTGGCCAGAATGCGTGTAACGCGAGGGTCTCGAGAAAGGCATCCTAACATGAAGTCAGCCATGTGTGCCAGGGTACCTGTACGCAACACATGGCTGTCCTCACTAGGAAGATCACTTTCAGGATCCTCCTCCTCCTCCTCCTCAGGCCATACACGCTGAAAGGATGACAGGCAAGCAGCATGGGTACCCTCAGCAGTGGGCCAAGCTGTCTCTTCCCCCTCCTCCTCATGCTCCTCCCCCTCCTCCTCAACGTGCTGAGATATAGTCATGAGGGTGCTCTGACTATCCAGCGACATACTGTCTTCCCCCGCCTCCGTTTCCGAGTGCAAAGCGTCTGCCTTTATGCTTTGCAGGGAACTTCTCAAGAGGCATAGCAGAGGAATGGTGACGCTAATGATTGCAGCATCCCCGCTCACCATCTGGGTAGACTCCTCAAACTTTCCAAGGACCTGGCAGATGGCTGCCAACCAGCTCCACTCTTCTGTAAAGAATTGAGGAGGCTGACTCCCACTGCGCCGCCCATGTTGGAGTTGGTATTCCACTATAGCTCTACGCTGCTCATAGAGTCTGGCCAACATGTGGAGCGTAGAGTTCCACCGTGTGGGCACGTTGCACAGCAGTCGGTGCACTGGCAGATTAAAGAGATGTTGCAGGGTCCGCAGGGTGGCAGCGTCCGTCTTGTACTTGCGGAAATGTGCGCTGACCCGGCGCACCTTTCCGAGCAGGTATGACAAGTGTGGGTAGCTTTTCAGAAAGCGCTGAACCACCAAATTAAAGACATGGGCCGAGCTGCAGGTTACGGCCGTTGTCACACACGACCATGCCCGGTTGGAGGCTCAGCGGCGAAAGCCAGCGGTCGGTCTGCTCTGTCAGACCCTGCAGCAGTTCGTGAGCCGTGTGCCTCTTCTCTCCTAAGCTGAGTAGTTTCAGCACGGCCTGCTGACACTTGCCCACCGCTGTGCTGCCACGCCACACGACACCGACTGCTGGCGACGTGCTGCTGCTGCTGACACATCTTGATTGCGAGACAGAGGTTGCGTTGGAGGAGGAGGAGGAGGAGGAGGGTGGTTTAGTGGAGGAAGCATACACCGCCGCAGATACCACCACCGACCTGGGGCACGCAATTCTAGGGGGTGCGTAGGACGTGAGCGGTCCCAGGCTCTGACTCTGTCCCAGCCTCCACTAAATTCACCCAATGTGCCATCAGGGAGATATAGTGGCCCTGCCGCCTGTGCTTGTCCACGTGTCCGTTGTTAAGTGGACCTTGGCAGTAACCGCGTTGGTGAGGGCGCGTACAATGTTGCGGGAGACGTGGTCGTGCAGGGCTGGGACGGCACATCGGGAAAAGTAGTGGCGACTGGGAACCGAGTAGCGTGGGGCCGCCGCCGCCATCATGCTTTTGAAAGCCTCCGTTTCCAAAAGCCTATACGGCAGCATCTCAAGGCTGATCAATTTGGCTATGTGCACGTTTAACGCTTGAGTGTGCGGGTGCGTGGCGGCGTACTTGCGCTTGCGCTCAAACAGTTGCGCTAGCGACATCTGAACGCTGCGCTGAGAGACATTGCTGGATGGGGCCGAGGACAGCGGAGGTGAGGGTGTGGGTGCAGGCCGCTGGGCACTCGTGCCTGTGTCCTCAGAGGGGGGTTGAATCTCAGTGGCAGGTTGGGGCACAGGGGGAGAGGCAGTGGTGCAAACCGGAGGCGGTGAACGGCCTTCGTCCCACCTTGTGGGGTGCTTGGCCATCATATGCCTGTGAATGCTGGTGGTGGTGGCTCCCCAGCTGATCTTGGCGCGACAAAGGTTGCACACCACTGTTCGTCGGTCGTCAGGCGTCTCTGTGAAAAACTGCCACACCTTAGAGCACATTGGCCTCTGCAGGGTGGCATGGCGCGAGGGGGCGCTTTGGGAAACAGTTGGTGGATTATTCGGTCTGGCCCTGCCTCTACCCCTGGCCACCACACTGGCTCGGCCTGTGCCCACACCCAGACTTGGGCCTCCGCGTCCTCACCCGCGTCCACGTCCTCTAGGCCCACCCCTACCCCTCAGCATGCTGTATTACCAGTAGTGCAGAAACAGAACGCTGTAATTAAATGTGCCGCTTATTGGCCTGTGGTTGGAGGCTGACTTCGCTTACGGAACGCACAGCAGAGCCAGTAAATAATTTTGCGCAAGCCTGCTGTAACACTTAGCTGGCTGCGTATGAATTAGGACAACTACCCCCAGCAGAGACCCAGTACACTGAGGACGGTCACAGGCAGCCCAAATAGATTTTTTTTCCCAAATGTTTTTGGAAAGGCCCACTGCCCATATACACTAAATATGTCTTCTGTCCCTGCCTCACCACTACTGGCCCTGCACTATGTAAAATTACTGCAGGACGCAATGCTCTGCACAGCCGATATACAAAAAAAAAAAAAGTGCAACACTGCAAAAAGCAGCCTCCACACTACTGCACACGGTTAGATGTGGCCCTAAGAAGGACCGTTGGGGTTCTTGAAGCCTACAATAACTCCTAACGCTCTCCCTATAGCAGCTCCAACACGATAGCACTGTCCCTGATCTCTGTCAGAACGCATCTATGGCGAGCCGCGGGAGGGGCAGATTTTAATACTCGGGTGACACCTGATCTCGCCAGCCACTCACTGCAGGGGGGTGGTATAGGGCTTGAACGTCGCAGGGGGAAGTTGTAATGCCTTCCCTGTCTTTCTATTGGCCAGAAAAGCGCGCTAACGTCTCAGAGATGAAAGTGAAAGTAACTCGAACATCGCGTGGTACTCGTCTCGAGTAACGAGCATCTTGAACACGCTAATACTCGAACGAGTATCAAGCTCGGACGAGTACGTTCGCTCATCTCTAGTGATGACGGGACATTGTGGAGCATTTTCAGCAGCGCTTTTTTTTGCTCGTCTGATCGAGCCCTAAAAAAAGCATCTTAAGTCCGATTGGGCATTGAATATTGAGTGGCCCTGATGGGACATAATGTTTGTAGAGATCTGTAGAGTGCAGAGAAGGATGTGGATACCAGTAGTAATGATGTGTGGAAATGTACAGAATGTTTCCTAATGCTGATGGCGCTTTACCAGGATACAGATTACAAGGACTGACATCACATTAAGGGAACAAATGAACTATACTCTACAAATCCGTCTTCGACCTTCCAAAATAGAAGAGCTTATTGACAACAATGCCAATACATTGCCACCTCCATAATGAGTACAATTTTAGTTGTGCTTATGTTTCATTTGTTCATTAATAAATGTGACATTTTACTGCCACTAATTTCAGATATGTTTCCAGCATTTGCCTTTGAGTATACTATTATAACGCCATATACTTTATATTTACTGCTATTTCAATAAATACATAACGTTAGCAGAAGAATTTGCATTCCTTACTCCCTCGTTTACTTCAGGGTGTTTCTACATAGGTGTAAAGTAAAATATTGTGCATTTTTAGGGCTCATGCACATGGTTATTGCAGAAGCACGAAACCTGCATAGCAGTACAAGTAATCCTTAAGGGGCTATAATGCATACATTCCATCTGCTGCCACATTGTGTCTCTGTAAGATAATGTCTATCATATAACATGTATAGAACAAATTGACATTATGGCATGCTACCAATGAAGTCAGACCATGCAGTCATTATGGGCAGAGGGGCTGAATGGTTATATGGGACACAATAACTTTGAGGGGGTCACAGAAGGAGTACAATAAGTTTATGGGGCAATAGGGAGGGCATGATGACTTTGAGGGGCCATAGAGAGAGTATTATAACTTTGATTGGCCACAGGGAGGGAAATACAATTTTGAGAGGCCTTTATGGGGCCACAGAGTAGGAAGTCGTTTTTTTGTAGGACTACAGAGGGGGCACTGTTACTTTGTGGGGCCAATGAGGAGGCACTACTACTTTAAAAGAGACAGAGGAGGTGTTGCAGCCGTTCTGAGGTTTCCACCTTGCTTTCAGGCCGGACCAGGGTTTGGCGGCATTCCTACCTCTCCTGGAGCTGAGGGGTGTGGTGGAGGCAGGAGTGATGTCATTCAGCACCTGCTGCTGACTAGCTCAGCTGCTATTTAAGCTGTGTTAGCTTTGACCTCTGTGCTGGTCAATTTACTGCAGTTCTATGTTGGACAGCGACGGTGCAACACACAGAGGTGGAAGCTCTGCATCTTAAAGCTAAGTGCTTTGCTGTTTTGGTTTGGTTTTTGTTTTCCTTTTGGTTTTGTGCTAGGGCCCCCAGTGAGGGACTGGTCAGTGGCCCAGGTTCGAGTGCAGGCTCGCACTTATCAGCGCGGTCGGTCTGCCGAGTAGGCAGGGCCCCGTCCTGGGTTAGGGGACGATAGGGAGAGCATTCCCCTTTAGTTTTTGTTTCCTTTGGCAAAGTGGTGCCTTTGTTTTATGTTATTGAGGTTGCACGTTCGTAAGATGCAACAGGAGGCACTATCTTTTAGATTCCAGAGATGGGAACAAAAGTTTTGGAAGAGACACTGGGGTAGAAGCAGGATAAGAAGAGTATATGGAAATGAATATATATAATTTGGGAGGGAGGTGAGGCCCGGGGAGCCCCATGACTTCTAAGTAAGCTCCTGCCTGACATAGATGTACAGTATATCTTGTAAAGGTTCCCACAGGACTGCAATGCATTTCTGCCTATTGAGACTATGATGTGGCTTAATAAAATACCTGCAAAAATACAATATACCGTAATAGTGAAATATTGCAGTATATTGTATTATCAATCAAACGATCGTTAAGGGACTAAAAAGGTAAAAAAATAAGATTAATAAAC